>NC_069500.1:74288294-74563294 GCF_027579735.1 Bombina bombina | reverse complement strand
ACACCTAACGCATGCGCAATGTCTATCTACCTGTCAACCGTGATCCCCCGCCGCAATCCCTAATAAAGTATTTAACCCCTAAACCGCCGCCATCTACATAAACTAGCCCCCTACTGTGAGCCCCTAAAACCGCCACCATCTAACTGATCTATCCCCTAATGTGAGCCCCTAAAACCGCCACCATCTAACTGATCTATCCCCTAATGTGAGCCCCTAAAACCGCCACCATCTAACTGATCTATCCCCTAATGTGAGCCCCTAAAACCGCCACCATCTACCTGATCTATCCCCTAATCTGACCCCTTACACCGCCGCCAGCTATATTAATATTATTAACCCCTAATCTAATATCCATAAAGTAATAAGCTCTATTACCAGCCCTTAAAAGGGCCTTTTGCGGGGCTTTGCCCCAAAGTTAACAGCTCTTTTGCCCTATAACCTGCCATCCCTACACCGCCGCCACCTATATTAATGGTATTAACCCCTAATGTAAGCCCCTTACACCGCCGCCATCTATATTAAAATTATTAACCCCTAATTTAATCTACCTACCCGCCGCCAGCTATATTATCTATATTAACCCTAAGTATATTATAGTTAATATAGTTATTACATTATATATATTAACTATATTAACCCTAATTATATTAGGGTTAATATAGTTACTATAGTATTTATATTAACTATATTAACTCTATCTAACCCTAACACCCCTAACTAAATTCTTATTAAATAAATCTAATTTATATTATAAACTAAAATATTCCTATTTAAATCTAAATACTTACATATAAAATAAACCCTAAAATAGCTACAATATAATTAATAATTACATTGTAGCTATGTTAGGGTTTATATTTATTTTACAGTTAAATTGTTAATTATTTTAACTAGGTATAATAGCTATTAAATAGTTATTAACTATTTAGTTTAATCTTTTATTTGTATCAAAGTATTCATTACAACAAAACAGTTTCAAACAATAATTACACTCCATTGGTCAAAACATATTACATGGCAGATTCTATATCGTATTACATGGTGGGTTCTTTAACAATCACACAGGATCCGGGTTCTGAAAGTCCACATGAAAAATTGTATGCTCACCTGAAGCATTTCTGTAATAGGCAAGACCTGATTTCAGTGTGCCAAGAACATATTTCCACATATTTCAACATCATTTTCAACAATATTTAAACTCCAATAATCAAAATAAACTACACAAAAAGTTTTTTGGTAAGTTTGCATAGTTCATATGATCAAGGTACACATAGTGAGATCTATGCTTATACATCAATACTGCAATCGTAACTTCTTGTATATATCTCCTATGCCATCACTGATCCTGAGGTAAAGTTGGGCAGTCAGGTGGTTATGTCTGAGATGTATAGTTGGAAATGGGACTGTGTTAGTTTGGTTCTAGTGTAATCTACTTTCCACGTTCGGCTGCCTATCAGTCCTGGCTAGTACTTATATGACTAGAAGGGCATATAGTGAGTTGGGAATTTAGATGGTGTGCTTCGTCTTGCTAGAGATGAACTTTCCATATTCAACCTTGTGATTTGTCAATATAAAGGGGCGCTGCATGAAGGACTTAGTTCTGCTTTGTGTAATAATAGGATTCCCAAAAATATAGCATTTCGGCATAGAACTCCAATCTGCCAGTTTTATAATAAAAGAATCTTTCCAGGGATAGATTCGCTTCCATTTGTGTTTTCCACATTAATAGAGTTGGAGTGGACTCAGATTTCCACATCCTCGGGATTATTTGTTTGGCACTGCATATGGCTAACTGAAATAGGGATGTGTACTGCTTAAACTGGAATTTGGGCAGGATATGGAATAAATATATCAAAGGGTCTAGAGCAATCTCATGATTTAATAACCTGCTCATTTCTTGGTTGATGTCTATCCAAAATTTTAAAATCTTAGGGCATTCCCACCAGATATGGTAAGGTGTACCTTCTCCCGAGCACTTCCTCCAGCATCTATCCGATGCTTCTGGGAATATATATTTTAATCTATGGGGAGTGAGATACCACCGAAGCAAGAATTTATAATTAGTTTCTAGTAGGGTGGCTGAATGTGCAGATTTACTGGTATGTCGAAAGATATCGAGCCACTCTTCCTCAGAGAGTGTGTATGGAAGTTCTTTATGCCAAGATACTATTGTAGAAGTTTGTTTGGGGTCAGAGGGTGTGAGTAGGATTTGGTATAAGGTGGATATAACATGGGCTGGAGGTGAGCTGAGAGTGCAAAGTTTTTCGAAAGGGGTGCGATCTCTTGTTGTGTGGTGTTTAAGTTTATGGGTGTGCACGAAATGTTTGAGTTGTAGATATTTAAACCAGTCAGTGAATTGTGTGATTCCCAAGTCCACTAATTGTTGTTTAGATATCAATTTGTTCGCCTCTAATAGTGTATACAGTGGGAGGAGGTTGTCTAGGCTGTTCTGTGATTTAGGCGTAGCTAACATCCCTGTTGGGAAGTCTGGGTTGGACAAAACAGTCGTCAGGGGAGAGGGGATAGTTGAGATATGTGGGTTTCCAGCTATAGTCCGAGACCAGATGGCAAATGTTTCTCGTATTATAGGGTAGATTTTTATCAAGGCTGGGTGGTTCCCATTCGGTTGCCAACAGTATGCACCGAGTTGGGGGGATCTAGTCAAGTCGTGTTCTAACAGCAACCAAATCTTGTTATATTTGTTAGGGGTTGTACACCAGTCTATCAGTCTCTTTAAAAAGACTGCTGTTCGATACTTAACTACGTCTGGTACTCCTAAACCCCCGTATATTTTTGATAGGTAAAGAGTTGTTCTAGCTATTCTAGGAGGTTTCTTTTTCCAGATATACGAATTCATCACAGACTGGAGTCTATTAAGGTAGGTATCTGAGAGCGGTATGGGGAACGTTTGGAACAAGTAAAGGATCTTGGGGAGTATGGTCATTTTGGCTACCAATATCCTGCCTAGCCAGGATATATTTTTATTTAGCCACGCAGATGTGTCTATAGTTAGAGTATTTAAGAGTGGTTCATAATTCAGTTCAAATAGTTGTTGTACAGTACTAGCGAGGTGAACCCCCAGATACTTCAGTGAGGACCTCTGTATTTGGTATGGTACCTGTGAACTAAGTGTTTGGATGTCAGTCTCATTTAAATTTATGGGGAGCAATTCAGATTTATGTTTATTAACTAAATAATTAGAATGGAGGCCAAACTCTTCCAGTGTGCTCCGTGCCACAGGTAGGGATATATTTGGATGAGTTAGTGTCAGTAGTAGGTCGTCTGCATAAAGTGCCAATTTATGATGGGTGGAGTTTATAGTAAGTCTATAAGTAAGAATTTCCATTGAGAGAACGAATAATAAGGGTGACAAAGGGCACCCTTGTCTAGTACCGTTTAAAATGGGGAAAGAGTTGGAAAGTGTACCATTAATTTTAATCTTGGCAGTGGGGTTAGTGTAAAGGGCTAGAATTTTTTGAATAAAACTGTCTGGGAAACCAAATTTCTGTAGAGTAACTTTTAAAAAGGTCCAGTCTAGTCTGTCAAAAGCTTTTTCAGCGTCGGTCGAAAGTAAAATAAAGGGAATGTCATGTATAGCTGCATATTGCATAAGGTGCAAGACTTTTACAGTGTTGTCTTTAGCTTCTCTCTGCGGCACGAAGCCCACCTGATCCGGATGGATCAATGAAGGGAGTACTTTATTAATTCTGGTGGATAGAATTTTAGCATATATCTTAATATCTATATTCAGGAGAGATATTGGGCGGTAGTTTGATGCAATAGTCGGGTCTTTACCTGGTTTCGGTATAAGTGTAACTACTGCCTCAAGCATAAGGAGGGTAGACCATGAGATTCATCAATATAATTAAAAACTAAAAGTAGATGTGGGATCAAAAGATGTTTAAATTTTTTGTAATAACTGCTAGTGAGACCATCAGGTCCAGGGCTTTTCCCCTGTTTTAATGAGTTTATAGCATTGGTAATCTCTTCAGCGGTTATTGCTGAGTCAAAGGGGCTAAGATCTTCTGCTGTTAGTTTAGGTAGGGTAACAGTATCCAAGTACTTGCAACAATCGTTAAAATGTGTTTTGTTATTCCTGTGCGGCGTCAAGTTATATAACATGGTATAGTAATCTCTAAAGATTTCTGTTATCTTCTTAGTCTCTACCGTTAATCCACCAGAAGGGTCTCGTAACATAGAAATATAGTGGGCTGATTGTTTGGTTTTAAGTGCTCTTGCTAAGAGTTTCCCGGGCCTATTTCCCTCCAGAAAAAAATTCTGTTGTAATTTTAGTGCTTGTTTCTGGGCTGCTAATTCTAGAAATTTTTGAAGTTTCACCTTAGCTTGATCCCGTAATGATTTTAGGGAGTCATCATGTAGATTGTCCTTATATAAGTTCTCTGCATTTTGATAAGAAGCAGTGAGGTCTATTTGTTGTGATCTATTACTTTTATTTTGCAGGGCTTTAATTTTTATCATTTCACCCCTGATGACACACTTATGAGCCTCCCAGAGTGAGAATGGGTTTATATTTGGGGTGTTATTGTGCTCAAAGTAGTCCACTATCGACTTCTCTACTTGTTGTAATATTGGTAGTTCATTGAGTATAGTGTCATCAAATCGCCATTGAAATGGTTTAAAAGGGAGTGAGGACCAGTGCAACCTACACACAACTGCCGAATGGTTGGACCAGCTAGTCGGGGTGAGGTCTGATGAGGTCACTGAGATGGTGTTATGGTCTGTAAATATGTAATCTATACGGGAGTGAGTGTTCTGTGGTGCTGAGTAATAGGTAAATTTCTTATTATTCGGATGTTGAACTCGCCAGACATCATGGATTCCTAGTAATGTCAGGTCATCCCTAATGGACCTAAGTGATTTTTTCGACACCAGTGATTGTGCAGTAGAACAATCCATCATTGGATTCAGCGGGGTATTTAAGTCGCAGCCTACAATGAGGGACCCCTTGTAAAAGGCTAAAATGTTATTAGTTATCCTGCGAAAGAAAGGGGCTTGGTGTGTGTTGGGGGCATAAATATTGACCAAAGTAATTGGTTTCCCTTGAAGTAGTCCCCCCAGGGCCAGATATCTCCCCTCATCCCCATCTGTTTGTTGGACATGGAACTGTAATGAGTTATGAAGTAGGATACTGACTCCTGAGATTTTTTTGGATGGGTGACTGCTGTGATAGTGTCTGGTGTATGTGGATGCAAAAAATCCTGGTTCTTGTCCTGCTATGTAGTGCGTCTCCTGCAAAAATAGGATGTCTGCTTGTCTATGCTTAATGTCAGTGAATGCTATGCGTCTTTTGTGAGGTGTGTTGAACCCCCTTACATTTTGTGTCATACACACAATTGTTGTTTTGTCAGTCATTATCTGTTTAATGGGTCAATACCTGCCTGACTGCTAGGTCTATCTATGAGACTGTGCGAACCAATCAATAATAGTGTAGAAGGTGCATATACCTGGAGTTTGTTGATTACGGGTAGATAGCGTGTAAACAAAAATATCAATTTGAACAATGTTGATTCAAACTTAAACCATGAAAACAATAACAAAAACAACAACAAAAACAATAACAAATAACAAATGGTTTGACATAACATGTCACAATTCAGGGGGAAATTAGTTTGAACCCTAGTAATAACTTATAGTAAATTTATGAACAATTACAAGGACATTATAACATTTATCGACTAATAATATAGGACTATATCAATTATTTATGCATACATGTTCAGTCTCTTTACTTGAAAGTCCAGCAAATAAGAAGTATGCTAATGTTCATAGTGAAATGAGGAGACAGAAGATTTAACATTTAGATAACATGGATTTATCTCACCCAGTCAGTTCCTATCAGCGTCATCCTGGATTATCCACAGGTGTAAGGTCTTGGGAGTTCTTTGGTCTTTTACTTTTCCGCTGCTGCCATTGTGCTTTAGGAGGTCTCGCTGGTTTGGATGCCACTGCTGATTCTGCATCTTCTCTTGATATTGTTGGTTGGGGGGGTTCTATCCCCAGGGCCGCACATAATTCTGGTATATCGTCCAAAGTTTTACATGACAGCTTATTGCCACCATGGGAGATGTTAATAGAGCATGGAAAGCCCCATCGATATGGTATTCCTTTAGCTCTGAGAAGCGTTGTTAAATGTTGGTATTCTTTTCGCCTTTGCAGAGTACGAGGGGCCAGATCTGTGAATATTTGCAGGTGGCAGTTCTGGAAATTGATATCCTTAATTCGTCTTGCTGCTTTCATGATGTCTTCTTTGGCCTGGAAATGTGTCAGCTTGAGAATAATATCTCTTGGAGGTGCTTGGTCTGAAGGCTTTGGTCTTAGAGCTCTATGAGCTCTATCCATGGATAGGTCTGTGGTAGAAGTGGGGCCCAGTAGAAAAGAGAAGAGGCCTTTAAGGAATTCAGGAATCGTGTTGGGCAAGATTGTTTCTGGGATCCCTCTAACACGAAGATTCTGCCGTCGCTCTCTATTCTCTAAGTCTTCTAGTTTATCTTGCAGTTGTAAAAGCATTGAATCGTGTACATTAGCTGTAGTTTGCAGGTTAGAGATTTCGTGACTCATAAACTCATTATCTTCTTCTAGGGCTTCTACCCTATTACCAATTTCTGACATATCTTTTCTTAGGTTGGCTAGTTCCTCTTTTATGCAATCTCTAACCTTGACAACTATGTTATCCAGATCATGTTTAGATGGTATAGTGGCCAAAAAGGATTTAGATATCTGTACAGAATCTTCCATATCACTATCCTCACTGTCTGAGGGTGACATCTCAGGTCTCTGTGGTGTGGCTTGTTCAGATAGAATAGACTGTGAGGTTTCTGCAGGTCTAAAGAAAGAGCTCACTGAGTGTTTTGTTGCAGCAGGTTTTTTTGTATCTCTGCCCGGTTTGACTATCTTTTTTGGTGACATTTTCATGCAGTGCTATAGCCAGGTTCCTTTCCCTTAGTTTGTTATCACTTTTACCCACTAAAAATTAGACCAGGATAGAGGAACAGTTCTTATAATGATGATTGGAGAGTATGTTAGAAATCTCCCTCAGTAGTTGTGAGCTGTGATTATATTAAATGAGGCAGTATGTCAGCATGGCCTGTACTACGCACTTCTTCAGTACTCAGGCAATTAATATGTGCTTTATAGTGAATTTAGGCAAGCAGCAAAAATTAATTAGAAGATGACAAAACTTTCCCTGTATCTATACCGTGCTTACTTTTCCAAATCCCAGTCTCTATTATTAAGTAGCTGCTTTTCAAGTCACAGTTCATATGAGACTAAACGTTGGCAAATATGTATTAATAGTAGATATATTCAATCAGTTTGATGCCTATGGTGATGGATTCATTTATGCTCTCATGCAGCGTGTCACATCTCAGCGTTGTAGAGATGGCGGTTATGATAGGATCCGCATCAATAACACCTCACCTGATCCGCATTCTACAGTCAGGCATTACCTATATTCCAGTGTCTCCTCCGGGGTCCTTTGCTTCAAGTCGCTAATTGGGATAGGAATCCGGAGGGTTCCGGTGTTACATTTTACCCTCAGGCTTCAAAGATGGCGGCCGCGATTTAGGCCTCAATCCTTAGTGGCATCAAAGATCTAGCTATAGCAGTTTTGGTCGCCTCTTTTCAGGTCTCCATCCGATCCGGAGGTGATTTGAGAGTATTGCGCCTCCGGTCTGTGCTCAAATGCCCCCGTAACAGCTATCTTGGGCAATTTTTGGTCGGAGCTCACATTAAAGTGCGGCCATCCGTCTCGCCAGCCGGCTCCGCCCCCTCTCTTTTTGCATTTTTATGTCCCTTTAACGTTCTAATCAAGTTCTTCAGTACATTAATATTTTAATAGTTATGGTCAGGAAATATTTCTAGCAGGTCTTGTGTTGAGCACAAAAAATGTGTTAACTGTGTACAATTAGCAGCTAGGAATTATTTAGTTCATCCTGACCCTACATATCAGTGTTTTTCAATTCCAGTCCTAAGGACCAGTTATTAACTATTTAATAGCTACCTAGTTAAAATAATTACCCAATTACCTGTAAAATAAATCCTAACCTAAGTTACAAATACACCTACACTATCAATAAATTAAATAAACTACAAATATCTATCTAAAAATACAATTAAATAAACTAAACTAAATTACAAAAAAACCAAAACACTAAATTACAAAAAATAAAAAAAAGATTACAAGATTTTTAAGCTAATTACACCTATTCTAAGCCCCCTAATAAAATAATAAAACCCCCCAAAATAAAAAAAATTCCCTACCCTATTCTAAATTAAAAAAGTTCAAAGCTCTTTTACCTTACCAGCCCTTAAAAGGGCCTTTTGTGGGGGCATGCCCCAAAGAAAACTGCTCTTTTGCCTGAAAAAAAAACCACAATACCACCCCCCAACATTACAACCCACCACCCACATACCCCTAATCTAAACCCACCCAAACCCCCCTTAAATAAACCTAACACTACCCCCCTGAAGATCTCCCTACCTTGTCTTCACCACACCGGGCCGAACTCCTCATCCGATCCGGGCGATGTCTTTATCTAAGCAGCAGCAAAGTCTTCTTCCATCCGGCAGCATCTTCCATCAAACGGCATCTTCAATCTTCATTCGTCGCTCCTCCAACGCGGAGCCAATCAGATTCAAGTTCAATCCTATTGGCTGAACCAATCAGCCAATCAGATTGAACTTGAATCTGATTGGCTGATTCAATCAGCCAATCAGATTTTTCTACCTTAATTCCGATTGGCTGATAGAATCCTATCAGCCAATCGGAATTCGATGGACGCCATCTTGGATGACATCATTTAACGGTACCTCATTCGTCGTTCAGTCGTCGGCCGGGATGGATGCTCCGCGTTGGAGGAGCGACGAATGAAGATTGAAGATGCCGTTTGATGGAAGATGCTGCCGAATGGAAGAAGACTTTGCTGCCGCTTGGATAAAGACATCGCCCGGATCGGATGAGGAGTTCGGCCCAGTGTGGTGAAGACAAGGTAGGGAGATCTTCAGGGGGGTAGTGTTAGGTTTATTTAAGGGGGGTTTGGGTTAGATTAGGGGTATGTGGGTGGTGGGTTGTAATGTTGGGGGGTGGTATTGTGTTTTTTTTTCAGGCAAAAGAGCAGTTTTCTTTGGGGCATGCCCCCACAAAAGGCCCTTTTAAGGGCTGGTAAGGTAAAAGAGCTTTGAACTTTTTTTAATTTAGAATAGGGTAGGGAATTTTTTTATTTTGGGGGGCTTTATTATTTTATTAGGGGGCTTAGAATATGTGTAATTAGCTTAAAAATCTTGTAATCTTTTTTTATTTTTTGTAATTTAGTGTTTTTTTTTTTGTAATTTAGTTTAGTTTATTTAATTGTATTTTAATTTAGATATTTGTAGTTTATTTAATTTATTGATAGTGTAGGTATATTTGTTACTTAGGTTAGGATTTATTTTACAGGTAATTGGGTAATTATTTTAACTAGGTAGCTATTAAATAGTTAATAACTATTTAATAGCTATTATACCTAGTTAAAATAATTAACAATTTACCTGTAAAATAAATATAAACCCTAACATAGCTACAATGTAATTATTAATTATATTGTAGCTATCTTAGGGTTTATTTTATAGGTAAGTATTTAGATTTAAATAGGAATATTTTAATTAATAATATTAATATTAGATTTATTTTAATAAGAGTTTAGTTAGGATGTTAGAGTTAGATATGGTTATTATACTTAATATATATATATACCGGTAATATAATAACGATATTAACTATATTAACCCTAATATAATTAGGGTTAATATAGTTAATATATATAATATAATAACTATATTAACTATATTAACCCTAATATAATTAGGGTTAATATAGTTAATATAGCTGGCGGCGGTGTAGGGGGATTAGATTAGGGGTTAATACATTTATTATAGGTGGCCGCGGTGTAGGGGGATGTAGATTGTAGGCAAAAGAGCAGTTTACTTTGTGACAAAGCCCCGCCAAAAGCCCTTTTAAGGGCTGGCAAAAGAGCTGAATTCTTTGGGAAATGCCTCGCAAAAAGCCCTTTTAAAGGGACAGTAAAGTCAAAACTAAACTGTCATGATTCAGATAGGGCATGCAATTTTAAACAACTTTCCTATTTACTTTTATCATCAAATTTGCTTTGTTCCCTTGGTGTTATTTTTGAAAAGCTAAACCTAGCTAAGCTCAAACTGATTTCTAAACAGTTGAAAACCGCCTCCTAGCTCAGAGCATTTGGAAAGTTTTTCACAGTTAGACTGTGCTAGTTCACATGTGTCATATAGATAACATTGTGCTCACTCCCGTGAAGTTATTTAGGAGTCTTCACTGATTGACTACACTGCATGTCTGTCAAAGGCACTTAGATAAGGAGGCTGTCTGCAAAGGCTTAGATACAAGGTAATCACAGATGTAAAAAGTATATTAATATAACAGTGTTGGTTATGCAAAAACAGGGAATGGGTAATAAAGGGATTATCTATCTTTTTAAATAAGAAAAATTTTGGTGTAGACTGTCCCTTTAAGGGCTGGCAAAAGAGCTGTTACTTTGGGGCAATGCCACGCAAAAAGCCCTTTTCAGGGCTATTTGTAGGGTTAGACTTAGGTTTAGTGGTAGGGATAGTTTAGTATTTTAGGGGTTAAATAATTTAATATAGATGGCGGCGGGGTAGGGGGATTAGATTAGGGGTTAATAATTTTAAAATAGATAGCGGCGGGGTAGGGGCTCACTTTAGGGGGTAGGTAAGGTAGATGGCAGCGGTGTTAGGGGCTCACTTTAGGGGGTTATAGATTTAATATAGCTGGAGGCGGTTTAGGGGTTAATAACTTTATTATGTTGCGGCGGGGTTTGGGATGGCGGTTTAGGGGTTAATACATATTTTATTGTTAGGCTAGTGAGGGGGGATAGCGGATAGAGGGTTAGACATGTCGGGCTATGTTAGGGAGGCGTGTTAGACAGTGCGGGTGATTTAGACTTTAGTCAGGTTTTGTAGGCGCTGGCAGTTTCTAACGTGGCGCAAGTCACTGGCGACGCCAGAAATTTGTACTTGCGCAGATTTCTGGACATCGCTGGTTTATCCGACTTACGGCACGTTAGCATCTGATGGCGCCGTATATTGGATAGCTCGAGATGCGTGCTGAAACTGCGGGCGACGCGGGTTCCCTCGCTTGCGCCGCAAACTACGCCGTATATCAGATCGCGTCCCAGGGCCTAAGTATTGGGCTTCAGTTGACAGACATAGATAAAGATGCATTTGTATTTACAGAAAAGTAATAAAATAAGGACATCTGTTTTCCCTGCAAGCCCAGCCCATTTTAAGGTTGTGGTTTAAAAGAACAATCCAAGCTATTGCTTATATAAAAATAAACACAAAAGGCATTTTTTCATATATTTTATACTCTGCTGCTGGTTTAACAAGTCGTTTGAAACACTTTAAGGGGAAAACTATTTTTCAGTATACTGTACCTTTAATGGACATGTTTATTTTATCCCTTTTGTTGTAGCAAATTAAAGAACAATATACATGAGCTCACGCACAATAGCAACATTTTATTGTATTTTATGGAGGATTTTACTTTGAGCTTAGTGTCTCTTTAATATTACCCAGCAAAACAAAAATTATTTAGATAGCATAATATGATGGTAAGTTCAAAAGTGTTTTTTACAGTCACTACAATAAAACTGTACTTAAAGAGACATTCAACATCTAGAGATTCTAATGTAGGATATTAAGATTTGTATTGTAAAACAACTTTACAATATACTTTCATTATTTATTTTGTTCTCCTTTCCTGTAATTTAATTCTGAATTTTGAGGGCTTTCAAACTCATGTTAAACATAAAAGTGCAGACACAGCTATATTCCAAACATGAGTCATGAGTTGCACACTATAGTAAGCCATTTATAACCATTCCTAATTGGCCTCAGCAGAAAAGGTAACCTAAGTTACAATATGGCGGCGCCCAATGCTTTTTGAACATTACCATTATTTTTTCAGTATTTAAAAAACAGATATAATTTTTAAAAAATATATATTCAAATTATTCTCAGGCTAATCTTTGCTCTGAATACATCATTCAAGAACTTTTTTTATAAAGTGTTTAATATCCCTTTAAAGCAGTGTTTCTCAACTCCAGTTATCATGATTTTTTAACTAGAGCACAGGTGAAATAATCATCTGAAGGAGGAGAGCAGGTTAGTAACCATGGAAACTGATAAACTGATTACTTCACCTGTACTCTAGTTAAGATATAATAAATACCTGGCATATTAAGGGTCCTGATGACTGGATTTGGGAAACACTGAATTAAAATATGAAAATCTAGCTTTGTTAGGGGTAATTGAAATCTGGAGTTGAGAGGTATTGGCTTAAAAGGATCAAAATTACAAGACATTTCTGTTGTGTTATAGAATAACATATCAGCCAAGTCTATATTTTTTTTTACTCCAATTAACTTCTTGTTTGCTGCCTTTGTTTTTCAACAGCCAAACTCCACACACAACTTGTCTTATTTGGAAGAACCTGTCCGGGCTTGATACTGCAGACAACAAGGCTAGTCAACGTCATTAAAGTTCATTGTTTTTATCAGTTAAATCCAGCTAGAGACATATATGTAACATGGTTAGCCTTGATGAGTCTGCAGTGTCCATTTTAAGTTCTGAGAGTTAGAAAATCCACTGTTTTTCTGGTAAAATATATAATGAAATCTGCTTTACTTTGCAAAACAAAATTTTATATTAAAATCTCAATGTGTTAACTGTACTTTTAAACCTTACCAGTGTTTTGTTTATTTTCCATTTTCATATTGCTGATACACAAAAGACCCTCTCAAAGTTGAACATGAAGCGTTTCAGTTATTATTTATTGGTTACCATATTTTATGTATATTTGTAATTCTCCAGCTCATAAATCCTTAATCCTTTTTTTCTTTTTTTATACATATTAAATACAAAATAAGAATCTTATCGATGTTATGCCTAGACAGAAAAGTGTCAATGTGTTCTGCGTATTTCAGCAACAAGGACCACAAATGTTTAATATGAAGAATCTGCTTTATAAGTCGATACCCATCTTGTATTCCTCTGATGTTTTTCTTATAGGTTATAATGCACGTTTTGCCTTCAGACGTCTCCTTTATAAATACTTGTACAATCAGTTTTGTTACGTATCATTTTTAAGCGATTGCACAGTACGTGGGATGCAAACTCAGAAGACAGAAAATATCAAGCTCTGTAACAAAGCAATATAATAGGTGTAAAAAAGTTGATTTTTGTATCATAAGACTAATTGCTTGTCTACATTTTTTTAATTAGGAAATTAGGACTTTCAGGTAATTACACTAATTGTACAATCAGATATGTTACCTTCTAAACAAGAATTTAAAGGGACAGTCTAGTCCAAAAAAAACTTTCATGATTCAGATAGGGCATGTAATTTTAAACAATTTTCCAATTTACTTTTATCACCAATTTTTCTTTGTTCTCTTGGTATTCTTAGTTGAAAGCTAAACCTAGGAGGTTCATATGCTAATTTCTTAGACCTTGAAGGCCGCCTCTTAAGAATGCATTTTAACAGGTTTTCACCACTAGAGGGTGTTAGTTCACTTTTTTCATATAGATAACACTGTGCTCATGCATGTGAAGTTACCAGGGAGCCATCACTGATTGGCTAAACTGCAAGTCTGTCAAAAGAACTGAAATAAAGGGGCAGTTTTCAGAGGCTTAGATACAAGATAATCACAGAGGTAAAAAAATATATAACTATAACTGTGTTGATTATGAAAAACTGGGGAATGGGTAAAAAAGGATTATCTATCTTTTAAAACAAATACAATTCTAGTGTAGACTGTCCCTTTAAGGGACATGAAACCAAAAAAAAATTTCTTCAGATAGAACATGCAATTTTAAACAACTTCCAATGTACTGCTATTAACAAATTTGCTTTGTTCTCTTGGTATCTTTTATTGGAAAGATTACCTAGGTAGGCTCAAGTGCAGCAATGCTCTAGTAGGAGCTAGCTTCTGATTGGTGGCTGCACATATGCGCCTCTTGTCATTGGTTCACCTAGTGTGTTCAGCTAGCTTCCTGTAGTGAAATGCTGCTCTTTCAACAAATAATACCAAAGAAATTAAGTCAGTTTTCTAATTGAAGTAAATTGTAAAGTTGTTTAAAATTGAATACTCTATCTGAAACATGTTTCATATCCCTTTAGGTTTGTTATTCACTTATTAAATGCTATTACTTTCTATTTGCTATATGCATATATCTTCATAATCATCGCTGTTTGCATACAATTGTTTGATGAAGGGAATTTTGCACCTATAAACTATGACTGGCTAAATTCATTACTAGTGGTAAATCTGACAATGAAATCCAGATCAGAGTGAAACCTAACCTACTGTAATAAACTCTGTAATGAAGTGTCAATGAATTTATCTTATTGTGAGGTACATAGCACATTGAGCTCGATTACGAGTGGAGCTGTAGTTTGCGCGGTTAACTTTACCAGATGGAGGTTTTTTGTGTTTGTTGGGTAACGCTCGTATTACAAGTTGAAAGTAAGTCAATAAAATTTGTTGCACAGGAAATTAGCACATCTAGGCAAGTATACCCTCTTGCTTTTATCCAGTAAAACTCCATATACACTGTTACCAATGCACAAGAGGTAATTTATCTACTACTGATGAGTTCTAACAAGAATGAAACAGGCTGTCTAGTAGTAATTTCTGTATTTGCTGCAATCTCCCTATTAACACAGTATGAAGCAAAAAATCTGAGATGTTGCATATCTAATTTGCATATCTTACCCAGAATCCTCTTGTGCATTGGTAACAGTGTATATGGAGTTTTACTGGGTAAAAGCAAGTGGGGATACTTGCCTAGATGTGCTAATTTCCCATGCAACAAATTTTATTGATTTACTTTTGAGACATAGAGGATTTTAATCTCAGACTTTTATCTCCACCATACATTTTATGAAAGTTGAAAGTAAAAAGCTAATTGGAAAGCGTGCAAAAAGCAGAACTTTGAATATCGTGACTGTGTTAACATATTCCCCCATAGGCTTAAATGGTAGATGGAAAAAAAATGAACACCCTTATTCACGCGCTAACCTAATCGAGGTTTCACAAGTATTCTAAACCAACATGAAATATGAATATTTCACATTTCAATGTTCTTCACATATAATAATGTGTTCTAGTTATTCACAAACACATATTTCTATATATCTGATGGTATTTTGGTTATATATATATATATATATATATATATATATATATATATATATATATATATATATATATATATATACAGGGAGTGCAGAATTATTAGGCAAATGAGTAATTTGACCACATCATCCTCTTTATGCATGTTGTCTTACTCCAAGCTGTATAGGCTCGAAAGCCTACTACCAATTAAGCATATTAGGTGATGTGCATCTCTGTAATGAGAAGGGGTGTGGTCTAATGACATCAACACCCTATATCAGGTGTGCATAATTATTAGGCAACTTCATTTCCTTTGGCAAAATGGGTCAAAAGAAGGACTTGACAGGCTCAGAAAAGTCAAAAATAGTGAGATATCTTGCAGAGGGATGCAGCACTCTTAAAATTGCAAAGCTTCTGAAGCGTGATCATCGAACAATCAATCGTTTCATTCAAAATAGTAAACAGGGTCGCAAGAAGCGTGTGGAAAAACCAAGGCGCAAAATAACTGCCCATGAACTGAACATGAGTCAAGCGTGCAGCTGCCAAGATGCCACTTGCCACCAGTTTGGCCATATTTCAGAGCTGCAACATCACTGGAGTGCCCAAAAGCACAAGGTGTGCAATACTCAGAGACATGGCCAAGGTAAGAAAGGCTGAAAGACGACCACCACTGAACAATACACACAAGCTGAAACGTCAAGACTGGGCTTTCTAAGGTTTTATGGACTGATGAAATGAGAGTGAGTCTTGATGGGCCAGATGGATGGGCCCGTGGGCTGTATTGGTAAAGGGCAGAGAGCTCCAGTCCGACTCAGACGCCAGCAAGGTGGAGGTGGAGTACTGGTTTGGGCTGGTATCATCAAAGATGAGCTTGTGGGGCCTTTTCGGGTGGAGGATGGAGTCAAGCTCAACTCCCAGTCCTACTGCCAGTTTCTGAAGACACTTTCTTCAAGCAGTGGTACAGGAAGAAGTCTGCATCCTTCAAGAAAAACATGATTTTCATGCAGGACAATGCTCCATCACACGCGTCCAAGTACTCCACAGCGTGGCTGGCAAGAAAGGGTATAAAAGAAGAAAATCTAATGACATGGCCACCTTGTTCACCTGATCTGAACCCCATTGAGAACCTGTGGTCCATCATCAAATGTGAGATTTACAAGGAGGGAAAACAGTACACCTCTCTGAACAGTGTCTGGGAGGCTGTGGTTGCTGCTGCACTCAATGTTGATGGTGAACAGATCAAAACACTGACAGAATCCATGGATGGCAGGCTTTTGAGTGTCCTTACAAAGAAAGGTGGCTATATTAGATTAGATTAGATTAGATTCGTTTTATTGTCATTGTACAAAGTAGGAAAACAGAGACAACGAAATTATATTTGAAAATCTAACCAATCCTATACACAGATAGCACTATAATGGTAAAAACTAATAAATAGCAAAAAATTCAAGTGACTTGTGCAGAAAATTTCTATATCACAAAAGTAAGTACAATGTAAGTGTAATAAAGTGCAAGTGCAAAAGAAAATCAGTTCCATACAAAAAAGTATATATATGTGTAAAAAAAAATATAATAAAAAATTAGTCATCTTGCACACATATGTGTACATTTGCATTATATATGTGATGTGAATCATGAGTGTTTTATATGAATCATATGTGTATTTATATAATATATGTGTTATGTGAATATAAAGTGAGGTGAAAAAGAACCATTAACAGGATAATCAATAAATTAAATTAAAACCATTAATTTAGCACTTTCTTCAATATAATAAAAATATCTAATCATCAGAAGGATAAAAAATTAAAAAAGGCTATGAGCATAAGAGAGATTTTTAAAAGTTATTATTTAGCAGAGTAATGGCTCTTGGGAAAAAACTATTCCGTAATCTAGCAGTTTTTCCTTTTAAGCTTCTATAACGTCTCCCAGATGGTAAAAGGGCAAATAATTGAAATGGGTATATATTTGTTTTTTGTTAAGTTGCCTAATAATTATGCACAGTAATAGTCACCTGCACACACAGATATCCCCCTAAAATATCTATAACTAAAAACAAACTAAAAACTACTTCCAAAACTATTCAGCTTTGATATTAATGAGTTTTTTGGGTTCATTGAGAACATGGTTGTTGTTCAATAATAAAATTAATCCTCAAAAATACAACTTGCCTAATAATTCTGCACTCCCTGTATATATATATATATATATATATATATATATATATATATATATATATATATATATACTGTATATATATATATATATATATATATATATATATATATATATATATATATATATATATATATATATATATATATATATATATATATATATATATATATATATATAATTAGATATAGATATATACAGATATATATATAGAAATATATATTTACAATTCCTTAGAACATGTTTCCCTATGTGAAGAACAATGGAATGTGAAATATTTATTGTACATACATAGGTAAACACTTAAATGTATTTTTTATGTGTTTTGTGCAACTTTTTAGTTGAGGGTAACAGTTAACAAGAGTTCTGAAGTTGCGCTATCTTGACACGCATTAAATTCAATTGTGTTCAAGTGAATGTATTTACTTTCAACTTGTAATACGCACGCTACTTCCGATGTGTGCAAAAAACACAATAAACCCCTTATAGTTCTCGCAACAGTTAGCGCGCCACTCATAATCTAGTCCATTTTTGGTTCTGCAGAACTAAAAATTCTAAGTAGAGTAAACTCAAAACTTTACTAAAATATTTGCTTTGTAGAACTTTGAAATATACCATGATGTGTTTAAAAATGAGCTTCTTATGCAATTAATCTTAACTAGAGGGGTTTTTTAATACTGAAACTATCATACATGAACTAAATTTAAGCATTATATTTACTTCCTCCGTTTTTACAATTTTCCTACTCCAGGCATTAATGAGAAATATCCCTTAATCAATGTTTACTTAAAAGTTTTTAGAAGAGATTCCAAACAACTGAGAATATTTTTAATATAATTTTAATATATTGTGGTAGGTTAGTTAAAAGATACATTATCATCTGACTAATCTTAAAACTATTGAAATTATAATTTAAGCTTTCTTTTGTGTTTCAAATGATAATAAAAAAGATAACTGACCATAACCAATTTTGGAGACATATGCTTACTAAATGTATTTGTTAATATTTAAATAAACAATAATTTACACACTTCGGAATATCCATATGTAGTATTGCAAGCCATCTTTTCCAACATTTTGTTAAAAAAGATATAAACTATGGGGAAACTTTTAACATGTATTGAATTAATTTAGTGTTTGTAGTGAATTTTAAAGCCAATACACATGTGTGAATAGCTTATAAAATTGAGGGCTATTTAAACTTAAAGGGACATTAAACACTTCAAGATGGAAATATAAAATGATAAATCGTATATATAAACAAAACTCTGCAATATACATTCATTATTTATTTTGTCCCCTTATCCTGTAATACCATTATGAAATTGTGAGGCTTTTCAGTTACTGTTAGAAATGGAAGTACAGAAAACTGTGATATTCCACACAGCCATTGGCTGCACACCCTAGTGACCTATTTGTAAATGTCCCTAATTGGCTTAAGTTACAAAATGGGAGCTCCCATTATTTTATAGACACTAAAACGTTACACTTATTTTGTCAATATTTACACAGCTAATGAAACATTAAAAAGTATATCTACATTTTATTGTCAGACTAATCTTTTCTTACAATGCATCATTCTATCTAGCATTTATTTAGTGTTTATTGTCCCTTTAAATTATTCAAACATGGCTGTAGTTCTATGTAGCATATGTAGCAATATATTTATAGAAAGACAGATAGATTGATAGATAGATTGATAGAGTGATAGATAGATAGACAAATAGATAGATAGATAGATAGATAGATAGGATAGATAGATAGCCAATGCACGCAAAAAGTTGAACTTCGAATATCATATATGTGTTATCATATTCTCCCTTAGACTCTTCACCGGCAGGGCAGACATCCAGTGTGGAGGATCCTCTTCATGCGATCACGGCCATACACTGAAGCTTGAATCCAAGGTACACATTTAAAATTGGGGTACCTTGTACCCTGCATTCAAGCTTCAGTGTACGGCGGTGATCGTATGAAGAGGATCCTCCACACTACATGTCCGTGCCGCCGGCAAAGATGCTCCGCGCCTCCACAACTCCAAGCCACCGGGATGAAGATAGAAGATGCCCCATCGATGGATAAATATATTGCCACCTGGATGAAGACTTCTCACCACCAAACTGTGATTAGATTTCCTTGGGTTAGTGTTTTTTTTTTAATTTTTTTGGGGTGTTTTTTTTTTTTTAAGATTAGCACTTTGGGCACAAAATAGCTATATACCCTTTTAAGGGCAATGCCCATACAAATGCCCCTTTAGTGGCAATGGGTAGCTTAGGTTTTTTTTAGACTTAGGTTTTTTATTTTGGGGGTTTGGTTGGGTGGGGAGATTTTAATTTTAGGGGGGACTTTGTAAAAGGTGATTTCTTCTGGACAATGCCCTACAAAGGCCCTTTTAGGGGGGTTAGGTAGTTTATTGTTAGGTTAGGGGTGTTTTTATTTTGGGGGGGCTTTTTTGTTTTTATAGGGGTATTAGATTAGGTTTAATTGTTATTATTTTGGATAATTTTGTTTATTAATTTTTGTAATCTTAAAGTTTTTTATTTTTCGTAATTTTAGAGTTTTTATTATTTGTAATGAAATTGTTTTGTTTTTTTCGTAGTGTTAGGATTTTTTTAATTTGTAATTTATTTATTTTTATTTTTTGCTAATCTAATTGTTTTAAAATAGTAATGTTAGGTTACTTTATAGTTTAAATTTATTTTTCTTTATTTCACAGGTACATTTTTATTTATTTAAAGATAGTTATATTGTGAGGGGCCGGTGGTTTAGGGGTTAATAGGTTTGTTTTATTAATTGTGATGTAGTGGCCAGCGGTTTAGGGGTTAATAGGTTTAGTTTAGTAGTTGCTATGTGGGGCCGGCGGTTTAGGGGTTAATAGGTTTATTAAAGTAGTAGCGATGTGGGGGGCCGGCGGTTTAGGGGTTAATAGCTTTATATAGTGTTGGCTATGTGGGTTGAAGGTTGATTAGGGGTTTATAAGTTCAATATAGCATTTGCGAAGTGGAAGGGTGGAGGTTTAGGGGTTAATAGGTAGTTTATGGGTGTTAGTGTACTTTGTAACATTTTAGTTATGAGTTTTATGAAACATTTTTGTTGAGCAAAATCCATAACTACTGGTCTCAGATTGCAGTATGAATCAGGGCCGTATAGGCTATAATTCAAGCATTTTAGACGGACCACCCAACCTGTAATAGTGGTATGGAAATCCCACACTCAAACGTCATTTTTTGAGTGCCGAATGGATCGTTGCGTTACAGGCTAAAATGCTTGCTGCATAGCTTTACTACATAGACTTGTAATACGGGAGACTTGCCATTCCAGGCGCAATGGCCAATTTTTTAGTGGTATAGCCGTAACGCATCATACTGCTAAACTTGTAATATTGCTGATTAGTAGGTCTGTTTTACCTGCAGGCTCAGCTCATTTTTATGGGCATGTCCTTGAGAACAAGTGATGGTTATAAATGAACAAAAACAGCTATTGTTAATACAAAAATACACATGAAGGAATATTTTCACATACATTTTATTCTCTGCAGTAGGTACAACAAGTCATTTGGAATACATTAACCCATTCACTACCAGGAATTTTGGAGAAAAACTTGCTGAAAGTACCACAGAAGTAGAGCTTTTGATTTTTTGATTTACCTATAAAAACTATATATATATTTAAAGTAGACAACCCAAGGTATTGATCTAGGCCCATTTTGGTATACTTGATGCCACTATTTGGCCACCAGAATAACTTTTTCTCAAGCATTGGGTTTTGCACTGAAATTATTTACACACAACTACTGCAGTCATATCACAAATGGTTGTAAAAGTGTCTCTGGGATGGTTAGAAATGAACAAAAACAGCTATTGTTAATACAAAAATACACATGAAGGAATATTTTCACATACATTTTATTCTCTGCAGTAGGTACAACAAGTCATTTGGAACACATTAACCCATTCACTACCGGGAATTTTGGAGAAAAAATTGCTCAAAGTACCACAGAAGTGGAGCTTTTGATATTTTGATTTACCTATAAAAACTATATATATATTTAAAGTAGACAACCCAAGGTATTGATCTAGGCCCATTTTGGTATACTTGATGCCACTATTTGGCCACCAGAATAACTTTTTCTCAAGCATTGGGTTTTGCACTGAAATTATTTACACACAACTACTGCAGTCATATCACAAATGGTTGTACAAGTGTCTCTGGGATCCCCTTTGTGCAGAAATAGCAGACATGCATGGGTTTGCCATTTCTTTTTATCAATTAGAATGCACACCTTACTTGAAATTCCTGGCAGTGAAGGGGTTAGGCAGTTAGCCTGTAAGGTTAATTTTGATGCAGAGTAGATATTACACTCCCACCTGACACCTCCCACTCTCTGATCCCTCCCAAACAGCTCTCTTCCCCTCATTCCCACTGGTCACCAACATCTTATTTTTCTCGCAGTGTAGTGATTCCTTCTAAACCCCCCACCTCCCTGATTCCCCCCTAAACAGCTTTTTAACCCTGCCCCTCCCAGTATCATTAGTTAGGGTTCGCCTCCTTCCAATTCCCCTTTTACCGTAGTGTAGCTTCTAATCTCTCCCTCTAGCCTCACATTTTTTTTCTGTAGAGTAGGGACCCTACCACTCCCTTATACCCCTCTGCCTCTGTGCCACCCACCCACCTCCCTCCTTCCCTTCCACACCTCCTGCCGGCACAAGCAGTTGACCATTACAGATGAAGACACACAATGTCACTGTCTGTAACAATCTGGCATCTGCCTTAATTTGGTAACAGAGCACTGTTTGTGCTCCATTACCATATGAAGACAGATGCCTTCAGCTCAGGAACAGCAGCTCTCAGCTGTCACTTGACAGCCAAGACTGCTGGAGCTTCCTTCAGCTGCAACATAAATTTATGTTAAGAGGTACACTGGGCTTCGTACTACATGACTTAGATCTACATAATTTTAGGAAAAATAGGTTAAGGGGAATCAAATTATAAAGCTCAGTGTCCCTTTAAAGGGGCGTTAACCATCTCTTGCTTTGTCCAACACTTCCTTGAAAGGCCAAAAAGCAGATCAGTAACCTAGGTTATCAATATGCTGCAATATGCCTAAACCAGCTGTGGTCTCTACAGGAAGTCTTATCTAGCATGATGAGAAAAAGGTGAAGGCTACTGAGCAACAGTCAAAAGAGCTTTATCCATTTAACAAGTACAGGATACAAATCACAAACAGAAGGGCTCAGCTATCTAGATAACTGAGCCCTTCTGTTTGTGATTTGTATCCTGTACTTTTTAAATGGTTTAAAGCTCTTTTGTCTGTTGCTCAGTAGCCTTCACTTTTTTCTCTTTAGCCTTTTGTGGTTGTCCACCGCTATTTTTCTGTTGGCTCCACACAACCCTAATCACTGGATGGGTTCTGTTCACCTGTGTTCCTCACACACACCTACAGAGGTTTCATTGCAGCGGCACTCCTTCTCTCTTATCTAGCATGATGTTATCATATTTCCAGAGTAAGTATAGAATTAAGTGAATAGACTAGATAAACAGGGAATCAGATTTGCTCAGAACTGGCAGAATGAAACTTAAAGAGACATGAAACCCACATTTCTTTCTTTCATGATTAAGATAGAGCATGTGATTTTAACCCCTTGAGTGCTAATGATGGCTCTTGGATGTTTAGCTGCTGATGGGATGTTTAGCTGCTGATGGGATGTTTAGCTGCTGATGGGATGTTTAGAAGCTGATGGGATGTTTAGAAGCTGATGGGATGTTTAGCTGCTGATGGGATGTTTAGCTGCTGATGGGATGTTTAGAAGCTGATGGGATGTTTAGCTGCTGATGGGATGTTTAGCTGCTCATGGGATGTTTAGCTGCTGATGGGATGATTAGCTGCTGATGGGATGATTTGTTGCTGATGGGATGTTTAGCTGCTGATGGGATGTTTAGCTGCTGATGGGATGTTTAGCTGCTGATGGGATGTTTAGCTGCTGATGGGATGATTAGCTGCTGATGGGATGTTTAGCTGCTGATGGGATGTTTAGCTGCTAAAGGGATGTTTAGCTGCTGATGGTATGTTTAGCTGCTGATGGGATGATGAGCTGCTGATTGTTTAGTTGCTATAACCCGGACTGGAGTTTAGCAATATTCTTTTTATTGTGTGTGTTTGTATATATATATATATATATATATATATATATATATATATATATATATATATATATATATATATATATATATATATAAATATATATATTTATATATATATATATATATATATATATAAAATATATATATATATATATATATATATATATATATATATATATATATATATATATATATATATATATATATATATACTCAATGTGTGTGTATGTATAAATATATAATTTATGTGTGTGTGTATTTATATATATATTATATTTTTTTCAAGCATTGACTGCTATTGAAAGCATTAGCACATGCATACATTAAAATAGCCAGTAGGTGGAGCTGTCCGCTTGTGTTGCAGCAAACACATGCAAAGAAAAGCAAGTCAGACGTGATCAATGGATCAGCTTTCAAAGGAACAAGATCTAGCAGTCACTTCCCTTAGATGCAGACTCAATGCAGAGAACTGTTTGCAGAAAAAGGCAAGTAAAAAATGTTTTTGTTCATTAAACTTAGTTTGATGATGATACAGTCTGTTGTGTGATTAAACACAGGCAGGCTGAAATTAATCAGTGTATAACCAGACCTGAGCAATGGAGCCGTTTTTAAAGGAACAAGATCTAGCAGCCCCCAGGGAGATCTGGGGGCTCCCAACCGCTCCTACCCCGGCGATAGGGCCTGCATAGTAACAGGCATCGCCGGGGATCACGTTACACATGGTGACATCACGCGCAATGATGTGATGACATACCTCCCAACATTTCAAAATTCAAAAGAGGGACACTCCATCCCCCGCGGCATAAAATTTGAAATGTGGTGGGCGGGGCTTAAAAAAATCATAAGACCAAAGTAATATAAATAACATTCTAAAAAAAGGCATATATTTTAATACACAGGCAGCACATCAAACACAAGCTCAAACCACTGGTATGGCTATGTGAGCTATGTATTTAATTAGCCTTTGCAAAGACATTGCTAAATATTTTTATCTTAATTGGACATTTAATAATAAATTCTTTAAAACTGCTCTCTGCATTCCCCATTAATATTCTAAATTCTGGCCTTTAAAGTCAGCAACAATGCACAGTAGCACACTACATAGTATACATGTATACATGCAGATACACACACACACTACATAGCATACACTTACACATGCAGATACACACACACACACTACATAGCATATACTTACACATGCAGATACACACACACACACTACATAGCATACACTTATACATGCAGATACACACACACTACATAGCATACACTTATACATGTAGATACACACACACACACTACATAGTATACACTTATACATGCAGATACACACACATTACATAGCATACACTTACACATGCAGATACACACACACTACATAGCATACACTTATACATGCAGATACACACTACATAGCATACACTTATACATGCAGATGCATACACACTACATAGCATACACTTACACATGAAGAATCACACACACTAAATAGCATACACTTACACACGAAGATACACACACACACACTACATAGCATACACTTATACAGGCAGATACACACACACACACACACACACACATTACATAGCATACACTTATACATGCCACATATACTTATACATGCAGATACACAGACACTACATAGTAAACACTTATACATGCAGATACACAGACACTACATAGTAAACACTTATACATGCAGACACACACACACACTACATAGCATACACTTATACATGCAGATACACATTTATACATGCAGATGCACATACACACACTACATAGCTTACATTTATACATGCAGATACACACACACTACATAGTATACACTTATACATTCAGATACACACACTACATAGCTTACATTTATACATGCAGGCACACACACTACATAGCATAAACTTATACATACAGATACACACACACAGTTATGGATACAGATAGACACACACACTACATCATATATGGGTATCTGTAATTCATTGTTTGGGGTCCTGGGGTTGGCATTAGCTGGCAGTCTGCGGCTGCCACTGTTCGTTACCCTGGTATTAGCACTGCTCATTGTGTAAAACTGAAGGCATGCTAGTATTATCACCAGGGGTTAGACATCATCTCTACCAGAGGTAGGTTAGAGAGGTCACCATTACCCGTGGTCAGAGTGTATACAGCCTTCTTACTCCTGCTTAACCCACACACCATTAATTTTCCACAGGGAATCTAACAGGTATCTAACCCTGTGAGAGCAAAGTCAGCTGCTTCTGAGTATGGGCCCAACAGAATTTTAATTTTTTTTTTTTTTAATGCTTGGGGCAAATCGGGACAGATGGCTAGCAACCCAGGACAGGGGGACAGACCCCTAAAATTGGGACTGTCCCTAGAAAATCGGGACAGTTGGGGGGTATGTAATGACGTCACCGAGCAACTTTATTTAACATTAACAATGTTAAATATAGGAGCAGGGGGCATGCTGCTTAGAAGCCTTTATCTCAGGCATCTAAGCAGCTACAGACCCCCAAGACCCACCGTTGGAAAGGTAATCGTCTAAGCTTTCCAACAGTGTAAGTCTTGTGGATATAAATGAAATGAATAAAAAAAAATATGTTTTTAAAAATATAAAATAAAAAATACCTTTAAAAAACCTTAGCACCCAGTTGGGAAAGTGCTTAGCACTCAAAGGGTTAAACAACTTTTCAATGTACTTCTATTATTATTTAATTTGTTTTGTTCTCTAGGTATAATTTGCTGAAAATGATACCTAGGTAGTCTCAGGAGCTGCTGATCGGTGACTGCACACATATGCCTCTTGCTATTGGCTCACTTGATATGTTCAGCTAGCTTCCAGTAGTGCATTGCTGCTTCTACAACAAATAATACTGTACTAATAGAACAAAGCAAATGAGATAACATATGTAAATTGGAAAATTGTTTAAAAGTACCTGAATCAAGAAAAAAAATATTGGGGTTTCCACTCTTGTCACACTGAGGGCAGGGGCTACAGTGACAAATTCTAAGTGCTAATTTTGCAAGAAAACAAGTAAGTTTTTTTTTTTTTACACAATCTTTTTCTTTTTATATTTACTTTGATTTAACATATTTGTTTTAACCAAGGGAGCACTGTTTTATATCCCTTCAATGTCTTTTTAAAATGGATGTATAATTTACTAGCTGTACTGAGTGGGTTGACTGGCTATATTTCTAAAATAGGTATTATAAATGTAAGATTAATATCTTCTTACCCCTCTGAAACATATTATGTATTTGTAAATATATTCACCTCTTTCTAGCCAATAAACAAGTGCAGTGAAAATGATTTTGTTTCAGAAATGAAAAGCAACACTCATGCGATGATTAGCTGCTGATGGGATGTTTAGCTGCTGATGGGATGTTTAGCTGCTGATGGGATGTTTAGCTGCTGATGAGATGTTTAGCTGCTGATGGGATGTTTAGCTGCTGATGGGATGTTTAGCTGCTGATGAGATGATTTGCTGCTGATGGGATGTTTAGAAGCTGATGGGATGTTTAGCTGCTGATGGGATGTTTAGAAGCTGATGGGATGTTTAGAAGCTGATGTGATGTTTAGCTGCTGATGGGATGTTTAGCTGCTGATGGGATGTTTAGCTGCTCATGGGATGTTTAGCTGCTGATGGGATGATTAGCTGCTGATGGGATGGGATGATTAGCTGCTGATGGGATGTTTAGCTGCTAATGAGATGATTTGCTGCTGATGGGATGTTTAGAAGCTAATGGGATGTTTAGCTGCTGATGGGATGTTTAGCTGCTGATGGGATGTTTAGAAGCTGATGGGATGTTTAGCTGCTGATGGGATGTTTAGAATCTGATGGGATGTTTAGCTGCTGATGGGATGATTAGCTGCTGATGGGATGATTAGCTTTTGAAGGGATGTTTAGCTGCTGAAGGGATGTTTAGCTGCTGATGGGATGTTTAGTGCTGATGGGATGTTTAGCTGCTGATGGGATGTTTAGTGTTGATGGGATGTTTAGCTGCTGATGGGATGTTTAGAAGCTGATGGGATGTTTAGAAGCTGATGGGATGTTTAGCTGCTGATGGGATGATTAGCTGCTGATGGGATGATTAGCTTTTGAAGGGATGTTTAGCTGCTAATGGGATGTTTAGTGCTGATGGGATGTTTAGCTGCTGATGGGATGTTTAGCTGCTAAATATAAATAAATATAAATAATAAATATATAAATATATATATATACTCAATGTGTGTGTATGTATACATATATAATGTTTGTGTGTCTACATATATAATATATATTTATGTGTGTGTGTATTTATTTATATATATATTATATTTTTTTCAAGCATTGACTGCTATTGAAAGCATTAGCACATTCATACATTAAAATAGCCAGTAGGTGGAGCTGTCCGCTTGTGTTGCAGCAAACACATGCAAAGAAAAGCAAGTCAGACGTGATCAATGGATCAGCTTTCAAAGGAACAAGATCTAGCAGCCACTTCCCTTAGATGCAGACTCAATGCAGAGAACTGTTTGCAGAAAAAGGCAAGTAAAAAACGTTTTTGTTCATTAAACTTAGTTTGATGATGATACAGTCTGTTGTGTGATTAAACACAGGCAGGCTGAAATTAATCAGTGTATAACCAGACCTGAGCAATGGAGCCATTTTTAAAAGAACAAGATCTAGCAGCCACTTCCCTTAGCTGCAGAAAAATGCAAGTAAACAAATGTTTTTCTTCATTAAACTTAGTTTGATGATGATGCAGTCTGTTGTGTGATTATTTTGTTTTTGTTCATTAAACTTAGTTTGATGATGATGATACAGTCTGTGTTTGTGTGATCATTTTATTAGGTGCGGTTTAGCAAATGTTTTTGTTTATTAAACTTAGTTTGATGATGATACAATCTATTTAATTAGGTTTATAATGCTGTTTCCCATTTAAAGTCTTCCGCCTAGATTTAGAGTTCTGCGTTAGCCATCAAAAGCAGCGTTAAGGGCTCCTAACGCTGCTTTTGGCTGCCCGCTGGTATTTAGAGTCAGCCAGGAAAGGGTCTAACGCTCACTTCCAAGCCGCGACTTTTCCATACCGCAGATCCACTTACGCCAATTGCGTATCCTATCTTTTCAATGGGATCTTCCTAACGCTGGTATTTAGAGTCTTGGCTGAAGTGAGCGGTACACCCTCTATCGACAAGACTCCAGGCGCAGAAAAAAGTCAGTAGTTAAGAGCTTTCTGGGCTAACGCCGGTTTATAAAGCTCTTAACTACTATGCTATAAAGTACACTAACACCCATAAACTACCTATGTACCCCTAAACCGAGATCCCCCCACATTGCCGCCACTATAATAATTTTTTTTAACCCCTAATCTGCCGACCGCACATTGCCGCCACCTACATTATACCTATGAACCCCTAATCTGCTGCCCCTAACATCGCTGACACCTACATAATATTTATTAACCCCTAATCTGCCCCCCCAAAATCGCTGCCACCTACCTACACTTATTAACCCCTAATCTGCCGACCGGACCTCGCCGCTACGCTAATAAAGTTATTAACCCCTAAACCGCCGCACTCCCGCCTCACAAACACTATAATAAATAGTATTAACCCCTAATCTGCCCTCCCTAACATCGCTGCCACCTAACTTCAAGTATTAACCCCTAATCTGCCTACCGGACCTCGCCGCTACTCTAATAAATGTATTAACCCCTAAAGCTAAGTCTAACCCTAACCCTAAGGCCCCCCTAAATTAAATATAACTTTAATCTAATGAAATAAATTAAATATTATTAACTAAAGTATTCCTATTTAAAACTCAATACTTAGCTGTAAAATAAACCCTAATATATAGCTACAATATAACGAATAATTATATTGTAGCTATTTTAGGATTTATATTTATTTTACATGCAACTTTGTATTTATTTTAACTAGGTACAATTGCTATTAAATAGTTATTTACTATTTAATAGCTACCTAGTTAAAATAATTACAAAATTACTTGTAAAATAAATCCTAAGTTACAATTAAACCTAACACTACACTATCAATAAATTAATTAAATAAATTACCTACAATTACATACAATTAAATAAACTAAACTAAATTACAAAAAACCCCCACTAAATTACAAAAGATAAAAAAAGATTACAATATTTTTAAGCTAATTACACCTACTCTAAGCCCCCTAATAAAATAACAAAGCCCCCCAAAATAAAAAAAAATTCCCAATCAAAATAATGTGGTTAACACAGAAATAAATATAAAATTAAAAAATGTGTAAGAAAAACCACAAACATAGTAATAAAAATACAGACCAACCAGTATGTAGGAATATATTCAAAGTGAAAAGAGTCTTTAATGGAAATAATCACATAAATACAAATAATTTAAACATTGTTTTCCAAAAGGAAGAAAAACATAATAGCATAATACTGTGTAAATCTTCACATAGTTTAGCTGCTGATGGGATGTTTAGAAGCTGATGGGATGATTAGCTGCTGATGGGATGTTTAGCTGCTGATGGGATGATTTGCTTCTGATGGGATGTTTAGAAGCTGATGGGATGTTTAGCTGCTGATGGGATGATTAGCTGCTGATGTGATGTTTATAAGCTGATGGGATGTTTAGCTGCTGATGGGATGTTTAGTTGCTGATGGGATGTTTAGCTGCTGATGGGATGATTAGCTGCTGATGGGATGTTTAGCTGCTGATGGGAATATGGGATGATTAGCTGCTGATGGGATGTTTAGCTGCTGATGAGATTTACTGCTGATGGGATGTTTAGAAGCTGATGGGATGTTTAGCTGCTGATGGGATGTTTAGAAGCTGATGGGATGTTTAGCTGCTGATGGGATGTTTAGAAGTTGATGGGATGATTAGCTGCTGATGGGATGATTAGCTGCTGATGGGATGTTTAGCTGCTAATGGGATGTTTAGCTGCTAAAGGGATGTTTAGCTGCTGATGGGATGTTTAGCTGCTGATGAGATTTGCTGCTGATGGGATGTTTAGAAGCTGATGGGATGTTTAGCTGCTGATGGGGTGTTTAGAAGCTGATGGGATGTTTAGCTGCTGATGGGATGTTTAGAAGTTGATGGGATGTTTAGCTGCTGATGGGATGATTAGCTGCTAATGGGATGATTAGCTGCTGATGGGATGATTAGCTGCTGATGGGATGTTTAGCTGCTAATGGGATGTTTAGCTGCTAAAGGGATGTTTAGCTGCTGATGGTATGTTTAGCTGCTGATGGGATGTTTAGCTGCTGATGGGATGTTTAGCTGCTGATGGGATGATTAGCTGCTGATTGTTTAGTTGCTATTAAATAGTTATTTACTATTTAATAGCTACCTAGTTAAAATAATTACAAAATTACCTGTAAAAGAAATCCTAACCTAAGTTACAATTAAACCTAACACTACACTATCAATAAATTAATTAAATAAATTACCTACAATTACATACAATTAAATAAACTAAACTAAATTACAAAAAAACCCCACTAAATTACAAAAGATAAAAAAAGATTACAATATTTTTAAGCTAATTACACCTACTCTAAGCCCCCTAATAAAATAACAAAGCCCCCCAAAATAAAAAAATTCCCTACCCTAATCTAAATTACAAAAGTTAACAGCTCTATTACCTTACCAGCCCTTAAAAGGGCTTTTTGCGGGGCATGCCCCAAAGTAATCAGCTCTTTTGCCTGTAAAAAACCCCCACAATACCACCCCCAACATTACAACCCACCACCCACATACCCCTACTCTAACCCAAACCCCCCTTAAATAAACCTAACACTACCCCCCTGAAGATCTCCCTACCTTGAGTCGTCTTCACCCAACCGGGCCGAAGTCTTCATTCGATGGGGCAGAAGAGGACATCCAGACCGGCAGAAGTCTTCATCCTATCCGGGCAGAAGAGGACATCCGGACAGGCAGACATCTTAATCCAAGCGGCATCTTGTATCTTCATCCATCCGACGAGGAGCGGCTCCATCTTCAAGACCTCCGGCACGAAACATCCTTCTTCACCGACGAATACAGATGAATGAAGGTTCCTTTAAGTGACGTCATCCAAGATGGCGTCCCTCAAATTCCGATTGGCTGATAGGATTCTATCAGCCAATCGGAATTAAGTTAATGTAGAAATAATCTGATTGGCTGATTGAATCAGCCAATCAGATTCAAGTTCAATCCGATTGGCTGATCCAATCAGCCAATCAGATTGAGATTGCATTCTATTGGCTGATCAGAGAGAGACACGGGGGAGGGGGAAGAGAGACACGGGGAGGGGGTAAGAAAAACCACACACACATAGTAATAATAATACAGACCAACCAGTATGTAGGAATATATTCAAAGTGAATAGAGTCTTTAATGGAAATAATCACATAAATACAAATAATTTAAACATTGTTTTCCAAAAGGAAGAAAAACATAATTGCATAATACTGTGTAAATCTTCACATAGTTTAGCTGCTGATGGGATGTTTAGAAGCTGATGGGATGTTTAGAAGCTGATGGGATGATTAACTGCTGATGGGATGTTTAGCTGCTGATGGGATGATTTGCTGCTCATGGGATGTTTAGAAGCTGATGGGATGTTTAGCTGCTGATGGGATGTTTAGCTGCTGATGGGATGTTTAGCTGCTGATGGGATGTTTAGAAGCTGATGTGATGTTTAGCTGTTGATGGGATGATTAGCTGCTAATGGGATGATTAGCTGCTGATGCAATGTTTAGCTACTGATGGGATGTTTAGCTGCTGATGGGATGATTAGCTGCTGATGGGATGTTTAGCTGCTGATGGGATGTTTAGCTGCTGATGGGTCACAGCTGATTTTAAAGTCATGCTCTATTTTATTTTTTTATTAATTTTCATTCAGTCATTTGGTTCAAAGAAGGGAATAAACACTAGACACTGTTGCCTTATTAACTTAATTTGTATCCTCAAGTACGACAAGACTCATTTATAATACATAACATAGTAGATAAGGTTGAAAATAACAGAAGTCCATATAGTTCAACCTATGAAATGAGTATATAAATATTGCCATACAGTGTGAGGGTGTACGATGGTCTAGATTAGAATATATAACTCTCCCTTCTACCCCTTCCTGTGGGACAAAGTGCTTGTTCAGAGGAATTCTTCTATGTCAAAGTGGACAAGTCTCATGCTGTAGCAACCATCTTGATATGTAGGTAGCATAAAAAAATGCATGGCGACAGGGAGTGCCCATTCGCAGGTCTCCAGTTTCATATTCCATTAAGCAATCTGTGTCCTCAGGTATGACAAGACTCATTATAATAATTAACTTATTAGATGAGGTTGAAAGAAGACAGAAGTCCATTGAGTTCAACCTATAAAATGAGTATATAAATATTGCCATACTGTGTGAGGGTGTATGATGCTCCAGAATATATTATTATCACTTTTAAGCCTTCCTGTGGGACAAAGTAATTGATCTGAAGAATTATTCTACGGCAAAGCAGACAAGTCTCCTTCTGACGGTCAATATTGGCAAAGGCTGGGTCCACAATTTTGCCTTAACTAATTGCTCCTTTTCATGGATCTTCAGCATCTCTGTTGCTCTATTTTACTAGCCTAGCCCGGAGTGTTCAGAGTGATCAGAAGAGAAACTCCTGCTGATTGTTCAAGTTCTCTAATCCTCTTTGCTTGGACTCTCCTTCTTCTTGTTCTCCTCTGTACACTTTTGTGCCTCTATTTACTATACTCTGACCATTTATACCCTGATACTTATTTATGATGTCTTAATGAATGAACAGTCTGACTTTTAAGAAAAGAATGGACAAAAGGTGAAGTGGTTGTAAGGTGACATCACAATAGGTATACTAGTTTTAGGGTTGCAACCTTTTGCCCATCCACTTTGGTACTCATTTAGATAGGGCAAATTATAAGTGTGTGGGGAGGGTGTGGTTTGCAGCAAGGTTTCACATGTTTGTACTAAAACATTTTATTTTACACAGTTTCAAATATGCCTAAACACTGAATGTTATGCTTATTAAAGTATTACGGTAAACTGTAAAAAAACAAACAAATGTGTAATATACTTTGCATATTAAACATTGAAAAAAATACATTTTTATAGTGATTGAAAATAAGTTAAAATTACTTTTAACTTAAGTTTTACCTTCTAAATACAGGGCTGTCCTGGTCATGCTAGGACTGGTGACAGTCCTAACTATTTGCCATATTTGCTTCAGTAAATTGTAATATATTATTATTAGTCTTTTATTTTTATTATTATTATATAGTTTTATCTTGTGTTTGACCTTCTTTATATATAGGATGAGAACACACTGCCTACAGGTATGTGCCCAGTGGTTAAAATCTGCATTATAATACTAATAGTAAAGAAGAAAGAGCAATAAGAGATGCTACAGGGTGTAATTCCTTAAACTTTTTAAATCCTACCATAACCTGCTTAATTCTGTAACAGTCTGCCAAAGACAATCACAGCCTTGTTGTACTCTGCTCAATCCTGTTGCAACCTTCTATAACCAGACAAAACTTGTGGTAGGCAAATAGCTGTTGCCTTGGCAAATTGATTTTCAGTATTTCTTCATTTTTAACCCCTTAAGGACCGGGAATTTTAAAGAAAAACTTGCCCAAAGTACCAGATAATTTTTTAGCATTTTTGCTATCACTCCATTTAAACCCAAGGTATTCCTATAGGCCCATTTTGGTATATTTCTTGCCACCGTTTCAAGCCAAATGTGATCATATTAAAAAAAAAATATGTTAACTTATTCCCAAACTTTGGGTTTCTCACTGAAATTATTGACACACAACTACTGCAGTCATAAGACAAATGCTTGTAAAAGCTCCTCTCAGATCCCCTTTGTTAAGAAATAGCAGACATGCATGACTTTGCCATTGTTTTTTGCAATTAGAAGGCCACAAATTGCAGCTCTGCAGCACATTTCTGAAATTCCCGGTAGTGAAGGGGTTATTGAGGTAGCTTCTAAGGTTAATTTTATCTATAGTGTAGAGATTACCCTCCCACCTCCTAATCCCTACCTGATCCCTCCCAAACACCTTTATTCTCTCCCCCACTCTTCACTTGTCACCACCATTTTAGGTACTGGCAGGGAGAGTATTTTTTCAAATTTATTTTTAATTTCTGTAGTGTATGGAACACTCCTCACCTACTCAACTCCCTGACCCCCCCCCCCCCCCAAACAGCTCTCTAGCCCTTCTCCATCTCACTAGGTGCCGCCATCTTAGGTTCTGGCAGCTGTCTGCCGGTATCCAGTTTATAGTTTGTTTTTTATTTATATAACTCCCACTCCTCCCATCTGGAAGTATGGAGGACCCCTCTCCCCTCCCTCACTAAACATTTATTTTTATGTAGTTTAGAGAATCCCAACACCCTCTGCCCGCCTCTTTCGCATCTCTTCAAGCAGAGTCACTGTTTGCATTGGCAATCTACCTTCATATAGTAAAGGGAGCATTATGATGCCTTCTGCCTCTGACTACAGTATTAGCTGGTAGAGCTGACAACCAGGACCGCAACATGAGGCAGATGGTTGGATGTAGCTATTACATCAGTAGAGTATGCTAAGCAAAGTACCCTGTGACGTAGTAGCTACGTCCAATAGGCTTTAGGGGTTAAAAACTATTTGCCTAGGCAAAAGCTTTTTTCTCTTATTAGTAGTCAGGCAAATAGTTTTCAGAAATTCAAATTATCTGTACATGGTTTTTTTTTCAGCTTTCAAAGCCATGGCACTCTGGGAAAATGGTCCCTGCTAAGCACAAGATTCCCAGACACCCTGGGAAAGTGGCCTCTGGTCACTAATAGGTTCAGAGGCACCCAAGGAAAGTAGCCACTACTCATCAAAACACACCCAAGGTCCTTACAAAATAGTCCTCCTCTCATCAATAGGCACCAGGACACCCCAAAAGGTGTCAAGGCACCCAGGAAAAATTGGCACCTGCTCTCCAAAATGTGCAGAGGAACCTGGTGAAAGCGTCCCCTGCTTACCAATAGGGGCCCAGACATCCCAGCTCATTAAAACACACCCAAGAACCTGGAATAGTGACCCTGCTTGCCAATAGACTACCAGATATTCTAGCAAAATTGTGGCCCCTGCTTTCCAAAAAGCTACCAGGCACAACAAAAAAGTGGCCCTGCTCACTAATAGGCACCCTGCTGTCACGGGAAAGTGGCCCTGCTAGCCAATAGGAGCCTCAGGAATGTTGGCCCTGATCGCCCCAATAGGTGCACGGGAACCTTGAGAAAGGGGCCCTGCTTGCCAATAGGCTGCCATGCACCCCAGAAAAATGGCCCCTGCTCACTAATAGGCACCCTTCTATTACAGGAAAGTGGTCCTGCTAACCAACAGGAGCCCAGGCATACTAGGAAAGTGTCCCCTACTCATCAAAACACACACAAGCCCCCTGGGAAATTTGCCCCTGCTTGCCAACAGTCTCTTAGGAAATTCTCAGGGGAAGAGGTTCCTCCTCACTAATTGGTGCACAGGCACCCTGAGAATGTGGCCGCTGCATGTCAATAAGCGCCCAGGCTACCTGGTGAAGAGGCACCTTCTCACCATTTTCCCAGAGTGTTTGGGTACAAATTGGTGAGCAGAGGCCACTTTACTTGAGGGTTTATGCAGGGCTACTGGTGAGCAGGGGCAACTTTTATGGGGTGCCTTGTCACCTATTAGCAAGCAGGGGCCACTTTCCCAGGTTGCATTGGAGCCTATCCAATAGGCTTCCAGGCACCCCAGGAAAGTGGCCACTGCTTGTCAAAACACACCTAAGCCCCCTTGGAAAGTAGCCCCTGCTTGCCAATAGCTGCCTAGGAACCCTCAAGGAATGTGGCCCCTCCTCACTAATTGGCACACAGGCACCCTTGAAATGTGGCCCCTTGCATGTCACTAGTCACCCAGGCTACCAGGTGAAGAGGCCCCGTCTCACCACTTTCCCAGAGTTCTTGGATGCATATTAGCAAACAGGGGACACTTTCCATAAGGGTACCTAGGTGGCTATTGATGAGCAGAGGCCACTTTGCAGGGGTGCCAAGTCACCAATTGATGAGCAGGGGCCACTTTCCCAAGGTGCCTGGACAATTATTGGTGAGCAGGGGTAACTTTCCTGGGGCATTTGGGTGTCTACTGGTGAGCAGGTGCCACTGTCACTGTCTATTAGTGATCAGGGGTCACTTTCCCAGAGTACCTGAGCATCTATTGGCAAGCAGGGGCCACTTTCCTAGTGTGCCTGGGCATCTATTGGTGAGCAGGGGCCCGTTTCCTTTGGTGCCTTAGCATATATTGGGGAACAGGGGCCACTTTCCTTGAGGGTTCCTAGGAGGCTGTTGCCGAGTAGGACCTACTTTCCTTGGATCCCTATGCACCTATTGACAAGCTGGGCCATGCTCCTGGAGTGATTGGGTGCCTATTGGTGAGCAGGGGCCACTTTCCCATAATGCTTTGACACATATTGATGAACAGGGGTCACTTTCTTAGAGGTTTCCTAGGCAGCAACTGAAGAACACTTTCCTGGGTTGCCTTAGTTCCTATTGATGAGCATAGGCCACATTCCTGGTGTTAGACCCTGTGTAACTTGCAAGTGTTTTTTATTTTTATTATATGCTTCATTCTAAATAAAGTTGTTTAAAAAATTCTGTTTTAAACCTGTGCTCCGCTAATATTTTTGTTTTACTTATCAAATTCCTTATGTGCCTGGGCACCTATTGGCCAGCAGGGGCTACTTTCCAAGGGTGTCTGGGTGCATATTGCTGTGTAGGGCCCATTCTCCTTAAGGGTTCCTAGACAGCTAGTAGCAAGCACCAGCCACTTTCCTGGGTTGTCTAGGTGCCTATTATGAGATGTGGCCACTTTCCCATCATGGGCATAAATTGGCAAGTAGGGACCACTTCCCAGATTGCCTGGGTATCTATTAGCGAGCCAGGGCCACTTTCCAGGGTACCAGGCCATCTATTGGTGAGCAGGAGCTACTTTCCTGGGTTGCCTGGACATGTATGAGTGAGTATTTTCCTTGAGAGTTCCTAGGCAGTTATTTGTGAGCAGGGGGCACTTTCCTGGGTGCCTATGTGCCTATTGATAAGCTGGGGCCACTTTCCTGGAGCTCCTGGGCACCTATTTGCAAGCAGGGGCTACTTTCCCTGGGCACCTATTGGTGAGCACGAGCCACTTTCCTCAGATACCTAGGAGCATATTGGTGACCACGGACACTTTCCTGTGGTAACTGGGCATCTATTGGCAAGCAGGTACCACTGTCACTGCTTATTATCAAGCAAGCAGGGGCCACTATTCAGGAGTACCTGGGGACCTATTGGAGATCAGTGTCTATTTTCCTGGGTGCCTGTGCACATATTGATGAACAAGGGCCACTTTCCTTGAGGACTCCTAGGTGGCTAGCTATTGGTGAGCAGGGACACTTTCAAGGAATGCCTGACAGGTTAGTAGTGAGCAAGGGACCACTTTCCCAGGTTGCTTGAGCCCCTATTTCCTAGGCAAAGAGCTTGAAACTTGAAAAGAAATTGAAATAAATGTGTGCAAAGCTATTTGCCTGATTACTAGTCAGATTTTGCCAAGGCAAATAGTTTCTAAAGCTAAAAGTACTATTTGTCTACCACACATACATTTCAGAGTTTACTGTCATTTTAATTATATACAATGTTTTGCAAAAGACAGAGATGAAATATAAAGGGAGAAATATCTGATAGGTAACAATCAATCTTGACAAGTCACATATCCTTCTGATATATCATTGAATGTAATTTGTGTTCACTGTCTCACATTAACAGTACAATTTCAGGGGCTGGTAAAAAGGGTTAAGCTGTATATATTGTCTAGCCTTTTGCAGCTTTTACTCCTCTGATGCCTCCGTCAGTGGAATGACCCATTCAGCTTTCCCTGAGGACACGTTTACCAGATTGCCGGAAAGTTAAATTGAGTAGTTTTATATAGAGAAGTATTAACATAATACTATGATATGTTTCCTCTGAGATGTGTTTATCGGTTTGTGTTGCATTTTTATACATGCAAAAAGTAATAGTACAAACATGATTTGTTCATTTTTCCTATTTATGAATATTTTAACATGGTTTAATTGTCATAATAATTTACAAAATAATAATAATAATAATAATAATAATAAAAAATAAATAAATAAGGGGCGGAGCCAACAGCCTAGGTGATCAGACGTGTGTACCCTGAGCTCCTAGGCCATGCCTAATTAAAGTTGCTATTTGAAGACCCAAAATGAGTTGAATTCCTATGTGGATATCTGTCAGCCGATTTATAAAAGAAAGACACTCTGCTTGAACCAACTTAGGGCCCTAGCTCCGTATTTGATGCCTCTGTTATGGTAAGAGCTGACACATTGTGAGTGGGGATACTTGGGCCTACCTCCGCTGTTGCTTATCTACAGTTCTAAGCTTGAAACTACTTTCAAAATGGAGAAGTCTATGGAGCTACTTGTAGCCTTATTACAAGGCTTGGATCAGCAAATTACAACCTGCTTTACAGATCTAGCAGACACGCTAAGTTCCGCAATGCGAGGAGAGGCCAGCAGTGTGCAGGGGGACACATGGAAAGATCTCGCATCGGCAGATTCCTGAAAATACGCTGTCAATTGCCATTAAGTAGTGTCGATAATAAAGATCAAGCCTACCCTTCACGAGACCAATATTACATGCTGCCAGATGATTACATAACGCTCACCGTGAGTACTGCAGAAACTCCGGACCGGCTGTCTCAGAAGGAAGTGCTGTCGCGGCCATTAGTATCCATGCCGTATTGTATGTGTACAGAGCTGGGACCTGCTGCTGCAATTGCACAGAGAAAGCTGCTGAGTGATGATTGTTTCCCAAGGAGGCCACTTGCAAGCATCAATCCGATGTCGGTGACACCACATAGACAGGGAATTGGTTAAATGAGCTAGAATAACTATAACCTTTAACTTGCATTATTATCTGCAAGGCACTGTAAACTGTAAATATTGTTATGTATGTCACTAAGGTGGCGAACTTTTTGTGACTAATTCCCTTTGGCAATATAGCTACTACGATACTCTCACTCACAGGACTTGAATGCCAAAAGAGGAATCGGGTAATTACAGGCTGCCTACACCTAGACTCGGAGATAATCTATTTTTGCTATTGGCATGTTTATCATAACTCCGGACATTGTTTATGCCTAAAAGTGTTTTAGATATAGTTATGGCACTAAAATGTCTACATTTTGTGTTGTAGGATAGATGGGATTATTACTTGAGTGTTTTAGTTTTACAGTATGTTAATTAGTCTGCTTATATAACATTGAAATCTAGTATGAATGTGAAGCCATTAGCTCTATTACTATTCCTGTACCCCTGTATCTTGGTACCCCTGTTCCAGTATTGTTTCACAACAAGGAGGCACTTATTTGTATACTAGTTTATTTCCTTTTAACTGCGTGTATCTACCAGTGTTGGATTCCTTACAGCCAGGGCTGTTTATAGTCTGTAACTATACATACAACCTTATAATTCAGTGTATACATAGAGACACTAGCACTTGAGGTATTCTTATATATTGCTATCTGATCTTGCACAATGAGGAAGCAGTTACTAATGTTAAATTTATCACTAGGGATTGCCTTTCTATTAACACAGCACGCCCACCCTTGGGTATTGGGCCCATACCTAAAGGGTATCATAAATTTTTGTAAATATCCCATGATATTGGCGTGCTTATACTATACTATTGGGTATTTGTATATTAAGAAAGTTTCAGAAATAGTAATTGAGCCGCTCTCTCTCGAGATAAAATATCCAATTTGGCTCATTCTGATGTAGAACAACCTCCATTGGATTTACTGTACCTAAGGTTATGGTTATTGCATATATTTAATTTTACTCTCTACTACTGAGCACTGAATTATATTTACTTGTCTTGCATGGTTGTTTGGTAAAAGGATATTTCATTTATTTGTTGCTAAACTGATGTAATGGAATCATAGGTTTGTCATATTATATGTATGGTGCAATATTACGCTCTGCAAACGTTAGGTGTCACATTTAGTATAAGTACCCTATTAAGCCTCTATATGTCCTCCCCTTTCTATCTTAAAACACCAAGGGGTTATACAATTAAACATTAATGGATTTTGCAGGTATGCTGTAGATCTTGTAACAACGCATATTTAAGCATTTAGTATAAAAGGGTCCTGCTAGTATTTAGGTTAGACATTTATGCGGCACCATGATGTCGATAAGTGTATATAGAGACATTATATAGAAGAGAAGATGGCTGTTTTAAAGCTAGGAAATTATATATTCCACAGAGACAAAAATATATTTCTTAACTAAGATTATATGTATAGGAGGTAACTGTAGTTTATTTTCATCTCTCACCTCCCGCCCCCCATGACTAAGATTAGTCTCTATTCACCCATTTTGGTGAATATTCCTGCGGTGTTAATCCGCTTTATGTTCTCTATATTTATAACTTTATTTCATACTTATTTCATTAATGCTAATAGTACACTCAATATCATATACGGTACCTCTCAGGGAAAAATGTTTCCTCCAACCAAGATAAGTTTTCTATATATGCCAGATTAACATATCTTGCTAATAGGCAGTAACTTGTGATAAAAAGGTACTTCAGTTTATAATCTTTATTCTATATATAACAGTTGATAATATCATACTAATGGGCAGAATGCTTTGCTAATGAGGTACTGTAGTATTATTATGTAAAAAAATAAAAATATAAGGTATCACGGTAAATCTTACAATATATACATCCGAAATATACTGGTGATATAGTAGGATATGCATGCTCTCAATATGTCTAACATGATTTACTATTGACATTAGCCATGTCCATTTTGTAATAACTTGTTTTATTGTCTATATGTGGCTCTTGTTTGTTTTGCTAATTACCTTAATAAAAAATTTTGATGTAAAAAAAAATAAAAAAAAATAAATAAATATATAAATATACAGTATATATGATATATTTGAAGTTAAAATTTGGCCCTATTTGTAATAATAATATCCATGACCTCTTTATCTCCCACTTTCTCAATCTTCAGGCTCTCACAGAAACCTGGCTCTCTCCTTCAGACGCTGCATCCTCTGCTGCACTGTCACATAGGGGTCTCCACTTTAGCCACACTCCTAGGTCTGATTATAGACGAGGAGGTGGTGTTGGTATTTTACTTTCCTTTTGTTGTACCTTTCAACAAATACAGGCCTTCTCTTCCCTCACATTTTCTTCATTCAAAACACACATGATTCGCTTATTCGCTCCCCTCTCTATACGTGTTGCAGTCATTTACCGACCCCTGGCTCCTCAACTCAATTTCTAGATCACATTGCTGCCTGGCTACCTTATTTCCTTTCCTCAGATACCCCTGCCCTCATTCTTGGTGACTTCAACCTCCCTGTTGACAATCCCACTGCCTCCTCTGCAAAACAACTTCTGCAACTCTTTTGCTCTTTGAGCCTGTCACAATGGACTGAATCTCCCACTCACAAAGATGGTCACTCCCTTGATCTGATTTTCAGCTATCGATGCACTATCTCAAATTTCACAAACTCCCCTTTTCCTCTTTCTGACCATCATCTCCTCACTTGTAGCATCACATCCCTTCCTAGAACTCTCCCTCCTTCTACCCATCACACCAAACTTCACAGATGCATTAAGTCATTAGATCAGCAACAGCTCGCTATTTCTCTCTAACCTCTCCTCTCTTCCATCCTCTCCTTTTCCTGCCCTGACCAATCTATCTGCCACTATAACTCCACCCTTACATCGGTCCTTGACAATCTGGCCCCACCTACCCCAGCTCGGAAATCACACACACTTATCCACAGCCCTGGCATACTCCTCTGACATGGTACTTATGCATATGTTCCCATACTGCTGAGCGACACTGGAGAAAATCTAAGAGTTCATCTGACTTTCTTCACTACAAGTTCATCTTGAACTCTAACTATTATGCCCATAATCTTTATAAGCAACATTACTTCTCTACTCTTATCTCTACTCTTTCTTCAAACCCAAAACATCTGTTCTCCACGTTCAATACTCTTCTCTGCTAAAGATTTTCCCAGCCACTTCAATATACTACCAGTCTCCGACCCCCTCAAAAGCTCACAATCATCCAAAACCCATACAGCCATACATTTAGCTTTAGCGCCTGTTACCAAAGAAGAAGTTTCTGCCCTTATACTATCCTCTCATCTCACTACATGTCCCCTCTACCCATCCCCTCAAAGCTACTTCCCTCCCTCTCTTCTACACTTACCTCTATACTCACACACATCTTCAACCTCTCCCTCAGCACTGGTATATTTCCCTCTCATCTCTAAAACACTCACTGGTCACACCTATCCTCAAAAAACCTTTTCTGAAACCAACCTCCCCATCCAACTACCACCCTATTTCCCTACTCCCTCTTGCCACAAAGCTTCTTGAAAATCAAGTATATGCATGTATATCCAATTTCCTTACATTAAACTCTATGATTGACCCACTTCAATCTGGATTTCACCCCATCACTCCGCAGAGACAGCGATTGTTAAAGTTACCAATTACCTACTTACCGCAAAATCCAAAGGCCACTTCTCTCTGCTTATCCTCCTGGATCTGTCTGCAGCCTTTGATACTGTCAACCACCCTCTTTTGCTCCAAACCCTCAATCCTTCGCATTTGCAACACACCTCTCTCATGGGTTTTCCCCCCTTCTTCCACAAATCTCCACCCTTTCTCTATAACTGTCGATAACATGTCTTCGGGTCGCACTTGGACTCAGATCTTTCTTTCACTCCTCACATTTCAGTCCTTGGCTAAAGCCTGCCGCTTCCACTTAAAAACATTTCTAAAATTAGAAAATTTCCTTACACAAGAACAACAACTAAGATTTTAATCCACTCTCTCATCCTTTCCTGCCTCGACTACTGCAACTCCATCCTCTCTGGTCTCCCTAGCTGCACCTAGCTCCTTTACAATCCATAATGAATGCCTCTGCCAGGCTCATCTTCCTTACACTTTGATCTTCATACTGCTGCACCTCTCTGCCAATCCCTACACTGGCTTCTCTCGCCCCCAGACTAAACACAAAATTCTTACTCTGACAAACAAAGCCCTCACTGCACTGCTCCCCACTATATCTCAGACCTTGTCTTCAGATACTCTCCCTCCCGTCCCCTTCAGTCTGCTTATGACCTCCTACTCTCCTCTTCTCTTGTTACCTCCTCACATTCCTGTTTACAATACTTCTCCAGACTGGCTCCTATCTTATGGAACACTCTGCCTCACTCCACAAGATTCTCCCCTAGTTTTGAAAGCTTCAAGTGCTCCCTAAAGACTCTACCTATTCAGGATGCATAAAACCTACACTAACCTTTTCCTAACCATATGCTAATGCTATCTCTTTGAACCCCTTAGCATGTAAGCCTATAAGCCCAGCTGTTTGTAGATCACCTTCATAAGAGCTGACTACAACAGTGCAACTCTCTGCAGGGCCCTTTACCCACTTGATCCCTATAAATGTTATCTTGTATACCGCCTATCTTTATAGCGCTGTGGAATGTGTTGGCGCTCTACAAATACCTGATAATAATAATAAATGGAGATTAATATCAAATACAAATTTTGCTCTAAATTCAGTCATTATTACAGCAATATTGTTAATATTCCAAAGCAAAACTATGTTTATGATAAATAAAACATTTAGCATATTTTATATTTACAAAATAAATAGTAAGAAAGTATATTAAGACTGGCATTTATTTTCTTTTTTTTTTTTTACCCCAGCTTTGTCATAAACAGACAATCCCTCTGCATCTGGTTTTATGTATCATGTCCATGTACCTCTTGCTAGATGTCATTGTCACAAAGGCAGTTTTACTTTAGTTATTAATTGTGTGAAATGTAATCAAATATAGCCATCAGGTCTGTGCAATTTCAGTTTGGTATTTAGCCAGTATGATAATTGGATAGTTTGTAAAGTGTGATAATGATTGGGGATATAGTACTCTAACATTTATAGTACTCGAAAGTAGACATCTGGACGGGAGTCCATGGATTTCTTAAGATTTATAATGACTCTTTTGGCCTCTGTTATATAGTTAGAATGATTTAAATGGACAGTAGACCCCTGGACATTTGTCTACTTGAAAATTGTTATTGTATAAAAAAGATAAATAATCCTTTTATTACCCATTCCCAGTTTGGCATAACCAACACTGTTATATTTTTGTACTTTTAACCTCTATGACTACCTGTATCTAAGCCCCTGCAGACTGGGAGTGAGAACAATGTTATCTATATTGCACAAATGAACTAGCACTGTCTGGCTGTTGTGCTAGATTTAAAAAGCTGAGAGATAAGGGGTGGCCTGCAGGGGCTTAGAAACAAGCAAACATAGAGGTTATTAAGTAGATGTATAAGTGCAGCAGAAAAAAATTTGGTTTGTACAAACAAATATTTGGAAAAATTATTTTTTTACAAATATTTGTTTGTTGTACTATTCAGTACTCGTTTTGTTTAAAATGAAATAAATACTGAATATTCGGGAACATTTACAATTTGTTTTAGCTAAATTAATGTAAATATTCCTTCCCTACAGGTGAAAAAATTTCACCTGTAGCCTTATATTACCTCTAGCTCGCATTAAAAACCCAAGACGGCATCAAACCCTAAGAGCATCAAGGAGGTATGTAGCGCAGTGATGGGCAGCATTTTTTAATATACAGGTGGCCCTCGGATTACAACGGTTCAATTTGCACCGTTCAGAATAACTACCTTTTTTTTTCCCAGTCATGTGACTGCTATTGAAAAGCATTGAGAAGCAGTGCATTGATTTAAATAGTCAGTAGGTGGAGCTGCCCGCTTGTGTTACAGCAAAGATATGCAAGCCAAGCAAGCTGAAATTAATCAGTTTAACCAGACCTGAGCTATTGAGCAGCTTGCAAAGGAACAAGATCTTCTTGTCTATAAATCAGTCCAGATTGGATAGCATAGAAAGAACTGTTTGCAGAAAAATGCAAGTAAAGTCTGTGTTGTGTGATTATTTTATTAAGTTTATAATGATGTTTAGCAAATGTTTTTTGTTCATTTAACTTAGTTTAATTATATATTCTGTCTTGTGTGATTATTTTATTAGGTTTATAATGCTGTTTAGCATTTAAAGTCTTCATTTCAAGCTTTAAAAAATTAATGTATTAGGTGGTAATTATGCCAATTTTGAGAGGGGCCTGGAACCTAACTCCCCTCACTTCCCATTGACTTACATTATAAACTGGGTTTCAATTTACAACGGTTTCGATTTACAACCATTCCTTCTGGAACCTAACCCCGGCGTAAACATGAGGGCTTCCTGTATATGAATATATAACATATATATTTATGTATTAATATGTGTAACACATAAATATATATGTATGTAAGTATATACTGTATATATATTTACATTGCTGTATAGGGAACACACATTTTTTTTTTCTAACACCCCACTCCCACCAGCTTTAAAGCCCCAAAATTGCCTAGTGCCGTTTTTTTTTATTTAAAAAAAAAACGCTAGATTTTTTTTTAATAAAAAACTACAGTGCCCTCTGTTTTGAGGGCATTTGGGGCACTTTTAGAAAATTAACCAGAGATTCTAATCTCTGGTTAATTTTTGGAGCGCTAATGTTACTGCAAGCTCGCTTGTAATGGCTAGTTAATTATGGCACTCCTGCAAATAGGCAAATTTAGCGCTCCACTAGTAATCTAGTTCAAAGTGTTTACTACAAATGTTAGCTCATCTAGGATTGTGAGCAAATACCTCCTCCATCTAACACCTCACACCAGTTCAGTCCTTTTAAGTGTACGTAGAATATACTGATGCTTCGTATGTGCTGCTAACACAAGGTACAAAATAATTAGCTTCTGCTGTGCAATTGATAAAGAGTTGGGTATATATACTGTGTTGAAATGACTGTAATACAGTTAATGAATGACATACCACACCTGCATCTTTTTATCATATGTAAACATATTGAAATATCTAACACAGAAAACACTTTCAACATCTTTTTGTTGTCTTGGGAGTAATAGAGAAATAAATGTACTTACTGCTGACACTTGTGCTTAGCAGATGCTAGGCTTTATGTTACAGGTCTGTCTTCATTTATGACTAAAAATATAAGGTTGCAATTAATAGCACAGGGTGTAGTCAATTTTATCTTTTAATGCAGTATTACTTGTAGATATAAAAAACGCTTTGTTACTTTCATTATTATTTGGCTCCATGCAAAACAAATATTAGCATTTGTTTTCATTAATATAATGCCATATATCCAGTTAAATTATTAAAGAGACAGTAAACACGATTTTCTTTGAGGCGATTTTACAGCGTTAGCCAATTATGGGCCAGATTACGAGTGGAGTAATAACAGTTACGCACAAGTAATAAGGGGTTTATCGCTACTGTTCGCTTGCATCGGATGTAGAGCTCGTATATACAAGTTGAAAGCAAACGTGATCGCTTGAGCACAATTGAGTTTAACGTGCGTCGGGAGAGTGCAACCTCAATATTCTGGTTAACTGTTTCGGTAATACAGAAAAGTGTCACGAAACACATCAAAAATACATTTAAAAGTACAGTTACACTCATAATAACACTATATAATAAAAATTATTTTAAAAAAAAATGCACAAAAAAGTTATAAGGGCTCAGAGATAGTATTATATGTGTACATATGTACTTACAAATCCAAGAAAAAACAAAGAAATCCAGCCGTGAGTGCAGTAAATAAAAAAAAGTCTTTATTTGATTTCCTCTTAAAAACCAGCAAAGCAATCCCACAAAAAGGGTAAATCAAGCAGGCGATAGATCAGGTCTTAAGCGTTTACGCTGGTGACAGTTCTAATTTATAGCAATAAAATTAGGGTAAATTAAAATCACATGTGCCAATTTTGTGTTAACCACTTAACCCTTTAGTATGTGCTCTCATCTGGACACTTTATTTAAAGTTTTGGCTAGGGTTGGGAAATGCATTTGACCTGAGGTGCGGTGTAAATTAATTAGTTGTTTACATATGTAGTGAAAGATGTAGCTCCAGTTTATCAGAACTAGTGTACGACTAGTTCTTTAGCTTTTTAACTCGGAATGGTCACTAATATTATTGTTCCACATACGCCCCATATGTAAAAAAATTATTAAAAAAAAATGAAAAAATAAGGGCTCAGAGATATGTATTATATGTGTACATATGTACTTACAGACATATATACCCATATAAACACATAAATACATATTTAGTATTAACATATTAGACCTATATATAAGTGCAGTCAAGTAGATGAAAACATGTAAAAGCGTATTTATTGCAATATTTCATATTTAATAAAGTGTTATACTGTGTATTTGCTTAAATATTTTCACATTCCACATGTTCTTCACATAGCAGAATATGTATTTATAAATAGACTAGTGGGAAAACCTGCCAGAGGGCAGTCTATTGTGGTGATGGAACCACCCTGCCATTACGCTGCATCCAGGTGGATTCTGAAAAAGACTACAGAATACCTAATTCTATCTCCACATTTGGGGCAATAAACCTGGACCACATTATAAAGGTATATTTAATTTTAAATACGTGTGGGCCACCAGACAAGAGTGAACTACGCTATTTTACATTGGGGTACCACCCAAAATCTATTTATATATCTTTTGAAATACTGGGGGCTCTTAAGGCCGAGACATACACTGGGCAGTCCAACTGTCATACTGGATTATTAAAGTGGAATTGACAATACAAGAGCGTGGTATTTTACCAATTCCAATCACTATAATCTATCCAGGAATCAATAAGAATAATGCTATTATACGTCCTATAACAGTGGGGAGATACCTTGTGGTGAACCACATGGATACTATTGACATCCAGGAAAATTACCAGGGGTACTCACCAACCCAGGCACCCAATAAGGGATTATTATCACTTACTTGTATCGCCTATAGGGAATTGTACCACATAACCTATACGGTTGGTATCAAATTACTACAGATACCCCCGTATTCAGACACAGAGTAACAATAGGGGCAACTATATGTTGATAGTGATATTTGTTTAATACAACCTGAATAATACAGTGCATAAGTGCAACCCCCTTTTAGACTGATGGTACTAATTTCTTGGAGACCATACCGGGGTTTTTACATTAGATACATTGTGATCGGGAGGTACCATCCTACCTCATGAATCACCTCCGTTCTCTATCACACTGACTGAATTTTTTAAATTTTATTTTTTTAACATTTATATTAAAAGTTAAGTTTTATATTCGCCTTCCTTGGGCTTCTTTACCTATGGTATTACTAGCTAGTATTTCAACCAGTGCTGTTGAGTGCTATCCAAGTACACTCTTTGAATTGCGTATAGCAATTGGTATTCTGTAGTCTGTTTCTCCCAGTGTACAGCACTTAAGTCTCAAATTGTATTACCATTATCTCTGTTACTAGACAAGAGACATAAATATTACTAGGGACACAGCACTAGTAGTGCCGTCGTCTTTTTCCTTTTCTTCTCAATATATGGATTCTGAAAAAGGCAGGGTGGTGAAAGAATCCATCCAGGTGAATTCTTTCACCACCCTCTCTTTTTCTCTCTCTCCCCTCTCTTTTGCTCTCTCTCCCCCTCTCTTTTGCTCTCTCTCCCCCTCTCTTATGCTCTCTCCCCCTCTCTTTTGCTCTCTTTCCCCTCTCTTTTGCTCTCTCTCCCCTCTTTTAGTCTCCTCCCCCTCTCTTTTTCTCTCTCTCTCCCTCTCTTATGCTCTCTCTTCCCCTCTCTTTTGCTCTCTCCCCTCTCTTTTGCTCTCTCCCCTCTCTTTTGCTCTCTCTCCCCTCTCTTTTGCTCTCTCTCCCCCTTCTTTTGCTCTCTCACTCCCCTCTCTCTTTTGCTCTCCCTCTCCCCCGTCTCTTTTGCTCTCCCCTCTCTTTTTTTCTCTCTCTCCCCTCTCTTTTGCTCTCTCTCCCTTTTGCTTTCTCTCTCTTTTGCTCTTTTTCCCCCTGTCCTTTTTTTCTTTTATTAGGGCACTCCCACTCCCTCCCCTGCTGAGCCACCCACCCGCCCACACCTCCCGGCGGCACCAACAGAAGATCGTTACAGACAGTGACAGACACAGTGTCACCATCTGTAACAATCAGGCATCTGGCATCATATGGCGGCGGAGCACCGATCGCGCTCTGGCTCCATATGTGGCAGATGCCTGAAGCTTCAGAGAGCTCCAGCTCTCAGCTGTTATGTTACAGCTGAGAGTTGGAGCTCCTGAAGCTGTCTCACGCTGAGGTGGCTGTGCGCACATCCAACATTCCTTTGAGGATGCGTGTGCAACTGCCGACGGAGACGTTACAAATGCGATTATAGTTGAGATATTCATATATATATATATTATATATATATATATATACAAAACACGGAAGGGGACTGCACTCTCAGACCGGACCGGGTACACATCCCATGACCCTGCAACATGCTCAGCCCTGGGTGCTCACTGGCACTCACAGGAAGTTGTGCTGTCCCCAGAGTCACAGGCAGTTAACCCCAGACAAATTAATACAACACACAGAGAAAGTCCAGAACTCACTTACAAGCTCTCAGCTAAGATTAAAAGCAAAAATGGAAGGGTTCGTTACTGCATTTGGCCAAATGGGACAAGTCCAGGTACCACATCAAGGTCCCTTCCAAAAACCTGGGACCCTAAAACAGCCACACAATGCAAGCTCTCAATCCAACAAACTGGGGACAAGTGAAGGGTGCACAGGCTTATGTAAGCACCCCGGACATATACAAAACACGGAAGGGGGCTGCACTCTCAGACCGGACCGGGTACACATCCCATGACCCTGCAACATGCTCAGCCCTGGGTGCTCACTGGCACTCACAGGAAGCTGTGCTGTCCCCAGAGTCATAGGCAGTTAACCCCAAGAACCATAGGAAAAATTACAAAACAAATTAATACAACACACAGAGAAAGTATATTATATATTTCCGCTTTAAAAAGGGACACATATGAAAAATACATAGGTCAGGGATCTTATACAAAACATTTCTAAACAGCCCTACCCTATGTATTTTTCATATATGTCCCTTTTTAAAATGGCAATATGGTCACCCTATAATTACATGTATATATGTATTGTACCACAATACCATAAGATATATGTAGAAATATGTATTTATGAAAAATAGAACATATTCTGCTATGTGAAGAACATTGGAATGTAAAATATTCATATTTTCATGTTGGGTTTGTGCACTTGAGAATATGCGATCGGGTTTACATGCAAGTAGGGTGGTTTTTTCCACTTTTTTTTTTTGCTCAATTGACTCATATAAGGGAATTATTATTATTACTAGTCCTAAAGCCCGTGTACACGGGCCATTTTTTTGCAGTACAGCGGTCCCACCCCTTGCTCTCTCTCCCCTCTCTTTTACTCTCTCTCGCCCCCCTCTCTTTCACTCTTTCTCTCCCCCTCTCTTGCTCTCTCTTTTGCTCTCTGTCTCCCCCACTCTTTTGCTTTCTCTCTCCCCCCTCTCTTTTGCTCTCTCTCTCCCCCTCTCTTTTGCTCTCTTCCCCTCTCTTTTGCTCTCTCTCCCCCCTCTCTTTTGTTCTCTCTCCCCCTCTTTTGCTGTCTCTCTCCCTCTCCCCCTCTTTTGCTGTCTCTCTCCCTCTCTTTTGCTCTCTCTCTTCCCTCCTCTCGTTTGCTCTCTCTCCTCTCGTTTGCTCTCTCTCTCCTCTCTTTTGTTGTCTCTCCCTCTCTTTTGCTCTCTCTCCCCTCTCTTTTGCTCTCTCTCTCCCTCTCTTTTGTGCTCTCTTCCCCTCTCTTTTGCGCTCTATCCCCCTCTCTTTTGCGCTCTCTCCCCCTCTCTTTTGCGCTCTCTCCCCCTCTCTTTTGTGCTCTATCCCCCTCTCTTTTGCGCTCTCTCCCCCTCTCTTTTGTGCTCTCTCCCCCCTCTCTTTTGTGCTCTCCCCCCCCTCTCTTTTGCGCTCTCTCCCCTCTCTTTTGCGCTTTTCCCCCCTCTCTTTTGCGCTCTCTCCCCCCTCTCTTTTGCGCTCTCTCCCCCTCTTTTGCACTCTCTCCCCTCTATTTTGCGCTCTCTCTCCCTCTCTTTTGCGCTCTATCCCCCCTCTCTTTTGCGCTCTCTCCCCCTCTCTTTTGTGCTCTCTCCCCCCTCTCTATTGTGCACTCTCCCCCTCTCTTTTGTGCTCTCTCTCCCCCCCTCTCTTTTGTGCTCTCTCCCCCTCTCTTTGCTGTCTCTCTCCCCCTCTCTTTTGCTGTTCTCTCCCCCCTCTCTTTTGCTGTCTCTGTCCCCCCTCTCTTTTGTGCTCTCTCCCCCCTCTCTTTTACTGTCTCTCTCCCCCCTCTCTTTTGTGCTCTCTCCCCCTCTCTTTTGCTGTCTCTCTAACCCCTCTCTTTTGCTGTCCCTCTCCCACCTCTCTTTTGCTGTCCCTCTCCCCCTCTCTCTTTTACTGTCTCTCTCCCCCCCCTCTCTTTTGCTGTCTCTCTCCGCCCCTCTCTTTTGCTGTCTCTCTCTCCTTCTCTCTATCCCCCTCTTCTGCTCTCTCTATTCACCCTCTTCTGTTCTTTCTATCCCCCCTCTTTAGAGCTCTCTGTCTCTCGGCAGCCCCGGCATCTGGCCCCGTCCATCCCCCCCACTCCATGCCCAGCCCCGCCCACGTCACGCCCGGCCACGCCCACGTCACACCTGCCGGCCACACTCACATTGCACTTGCCCAGCCATGCCCACATCACACCCGCCCGGCCACACCCACTCCACCACACAACGCCAGGTCAGTTGGAAGGCCAGGTGTGTTTGTCCTCACGTGCAGTCTCTACTGCGCATGACAGCTTCGGACAAACAAGTTGGCCTTTTATTATATAGGATTATTATTATTATTATTATTATCGGCTATTTGTAGAGCGCCAACAAGGGAATATATTATGTGCGCGATATTCTATGTTCGGCTTTTTGCGTTCTTTGGGGTAGCATGCAAGTTAAAACTTTGTACTTTCAACTAAGTTGTAATATGCAAAAAGCTTACTTCTTGCAGGGCATTAAATACCGCTCCAATTGTAATCTGCCCGTATGTGTTTCTGGTCCTGCTTTAATCTGTCTGCCAGGCTTCCCGAGCAGATATTCAGTCCTTCAAACAGCCTTTCCGTTGGCTGCACTTCTTGCTGTAAAACAGAAGTGTGGCCTCGGTCCTGTTCATCTCACGCTTTAAGAGGACTATACTAAAGGTAATATTTTCATCAAAATTGAAAAAGACAAAAATAAAGATAAAAATTGATACCGTAATAAAGTGATATATACAATAATGTTTCTCCTTCCATAAGTTTACTGGCAACTTTAAAACAAAGAATCACCAATTACAGAATAACATTGATGTGATCAGTTGGAACTTCAACTGTAATTCTATGTACCCAAATGCTAAATCACTGAAAGTGATACATTATTATAAGAATCCAGATACGGTTTCAGACTTACAAGAGTGCTATGCGTAATAATGTTCAGGCAAGGCCACCCATCAGAGGGGTAATAGGGGAACTTCTGTCAGGGGTCCAAAGGGCCAGGAGGGCTTGGGCCCTGAAGGGGTGCTAGCATCCTCCATGTGGCCCCCTCTTAAATTTAGTGCAGTGCAGCTGGGCCCCAAATCGAGGAGGAGGGGCTCACGCTCAGAGTGAAGGTGGAGGGAGAGGCTCCCACTGCTGTGCTGCATTGCACATGCGCCAGGGGAGAGAAGGCACTCCCTCAGCAGTTTGCTGACAAAAAGGTTGAACTGAGCACAGTAAGGGCTTGACTACGAGTGTACCGTACTAACAATAAGGGGTATTTGTGGCTCTTTGTGCGCATCAGAAGTAGTACATATAATACAAGTTAAATTAAATGCGTTTGCTTGAGTGCAATTTAATTAACGCACGTCAGGCTAGAGCAACTTCAGAGCTATGGTTAACTGTTACGTGAGACAAAAAGTTGCACAAAAAACATCAAAAATACCATTTAAAAGTACAGTTACACTCATAATAACACTGTCTGTAGAAATTATTAATAAAATATTGCACAAAAAAGTTCTAAGGGCTCAAGATATGAGGTCTCAGGTGTTAGAAAAAGAAGGCTTGCTAAGGGCACTTAACATAGAGATACATGTATACACATGTCTAAATAAGTATATGTATGTATATATATATATATACACAAAGCAAAATATATCCAATGCGAGTGAAAAAGCAAATGGTAATGACCCAAAACCGCACTAGTAAAGTTAAAAAACTTCAAAATGTATTAGTAACATAGTAAAAACTTACAACTGTCTTTGAGAAAGTGCCATAACGGCATGAAACGGTTCAGATGACGTAGATTAAGTTCCTCTATCCCACACTCCTCTTTGTGTGTCCACGAACTTGTACGTTTTTCTACTATGTTACTTATAAGTTTTGAAGTTTTTTAACTTTTACCAGTGCGGTTCTGGGTTATTGCCATTTGCTTTTTCACTCACCTTGGATATCATTTGATTTGTATTGTTTCGCCAATCCGCTCCTCTCTGAGGCCTAGATTTGGAGTTCGGCGGTAGCCGTCAAAACCAGCGTTAGAGGCTCCTAACGCTGGTTTTGGCCGCACGCTGGTATTTGGAGTCAGTGATTAAAGGGTCTAACGCTCACTTTTCAGTCGCGACTTTTCCATACCGCAGAATCCCCCTACGCCATTTGCGTAGCCTATATTTTCAATGGGATCTTTCTAACGCCGGTATTTAGAGTCGTTTCTGAAGTGAGCGTTAGAGCTCTAACGACAAAACTCCAGCCGCCTGAAAATAGCAGGAGTTAAGAGCTTTCTGGCTAACGCCGGTTTATAAAGCTCTTAACTACTGTACCCTAAAGTACACTAACACCCATAAACTACCTATGTACCCCTAAACCGAGGTCCCCCCACACCGCCGCCACTCGATTAAAATTTTTAACCCCTAATCTGCCGACCGCCACCTACGTTATACTTATGTACCCCTAATCTGCTGCCCCTAACCCGCCGACCCCTATGTTATATTTATTAACCCCTAATCTGCCCCCCACAACGTCGCCGACACCTGCCTACACTTATTAACCCCTAATCTGCCGATCCGTAAACCGCCGCCACCTACGTTATCCCTATGTACCCCTAATCTGCTGCCCTAACATCGCCGACCCCTATGTTATATTTATTAACCCCTAATCTGCCCCCTCAACGTCGCCGACACCTGCCTACACTTATTAACCCCTAATCTGCCGAGCGGACCTGAGCGCTACTTTAATAAATGTATTAACCCCTAATCCGCCTCACTAACCCTATCATAAATAGTATTAACCCCTAATCTGCCCTCCCTAACATCGCCGACACCTAACTTCAATTATTAACCCCTAATCTGCCGACCGGAGCTCACCGCTATTCTAATAAATGTATTAACCCTAAAGCTAAGTCTAACCCTAACACTAACACCCCCCTAAGTTAAATATAATTTACATCTAACGAAATAAATTAACTCTTATTAAATAACTTATTCCTATTTAAAGCTAAATACTTACCTGTAAAATAAATCCTAATATAGCTACAATATAAATTATAATTATATTATAGCTATTTTAGGATTAATATTATTTTACAGGTAACTTGTAATTATTTTAAACCAGGTACAATAACTATTAAATAATTAAGAACTATTTATAGTTACCTAGTTAAAATAATAACAAATTTACCTGTAAAATAAATCCTAACCTAAGATATAATTAAACCTAACACTACCCTATCAATAAAATAATTAAATAAACTACCTACAATTACCTACAATTAACCTAACACTACACTATCAATAAATTAATTAAACACAAGTCCTACAAATAACTACAATTAAATAAACTAGCTAAAGTACAAAAAATAAAAAAGAACTAAAGTTACAGAAAATAAAAAAATATTTACAAACATAAGAAAAAATATTACAACAATTTTTTTTTTTGAAATATCTTTTTATTGTTGTCTAAGAAAGCAATACACACATTCTATCATTTACAATTTGTGCGGTTGCAGTCACATGTGATACAGGTTACAATATCCAACAGCAATTATGCATTGAACCTTACAGTACATACAAAATGATTCATAATAATATCAGTTGAGTGAGGATATGACAGTTTACTCTATCGTCCGCACTTTGAAATCTATAGCAAGTATTATTTTTCAGACCAATGTGATTACACTTCTCAGACGAACTCTTTTTTCAATACCTTTATCCTAGTTAAAACTCAATCTAAATCCTATCTAACCTAACTATAAACACAACATAACTAAACTTACTCCAAAGTTGCTGCTGCCGCTTCTGGGGCCCAGCGGTGGAAGAAAAAAAAAAAAAAAAAAAAAAAAAAAAAAGGAAAATTGGGGGAGGGGTGGAGAAAGGAGGGGGGAGGGGAGATGGAAGAGTCATCTCACATATGTGCTAATTGTAACTTAGAATAAATGTGTCCATTCCCCCCTCAACTCCGCCTCCGTGAAGAGAACTGAGTCTTTAAATGGCATCAGGATTAGCCTTTGGATCTCTAGTTCAAAGGTAAGTATGAGTCTACGCCATTTACGTAGAAATAGGCCCAGCCTATTCTGAACATCCATCTAACGTCCATTTGTTCAGTAAATATCTGTGATCTGAGTAGATTCCTAAAGCTCACAAAAGAAGGGCTTTTCCTTACCGTCCAATTTTTAAGATACATTTTCTGGCTAACAATATTACTAGACTCAGTACAGCGTCTTGTTGTCTATGATGTGTGTCCCAATGTAGAAACAAAATAGTCTCTGGGTGGAGTGTGAGGTGTATCTGTAAGGACTGGTGAATCCAATATTGTATTTTACCCCAGTATTGTCTGACTGCCGGGCATTACCCACATATAGTGTAAGAGAGTAGGTGCCTCCATCGCACATCTCACGCACTTATTAGGGCGTGTGTTTGCCCATTTGGCAAGTATTCTCGGAGTGAGATAGGCCTTATGAAGGAAGCGTATCTGGGATTCCCTGAACATGGCGGACAATGTAGCTGATTTAGTTTTTTCGAGACCTCCTCTCACATCCTCCCACGCAATGTTGTCAATTCCCTCCTCTAGCCCATCCCGCAAGCAGTGAGTCCCTCGTGCTCTGCGCTCGCTGTTGTAGAAGAGTCTGATATATTTCAGATAAGGAAAACTTACCCATTTTATACAATGCCTGTGTGATGCGGAAGGGAGAGCCCTCCCAAAAATCCGGTGCATTGCGCAGGAGTGTATTGATATAATGGCGCACTTGTAGGAAGGCAAAGAAGTGTGTTCTTGGTATTCCAAACTCTCTTTGTAAGGTACCAAAATTTTTTACCTCCTTTGTGAGGGGGATTAATAATTGTTGGAGTGATCTCAGTCCCCTCCGTTCCCAGTCTAAGAAGGGTTGCGTTTCCGAACCTGCCGGGAAGTCCGGATTTTTGACAATAGGTAGGTAACTTGAAACATGGCAAGATTTCTTTAGAAATTTATGAGCCTGGTGCCAGGCCTTTAATGGTTCACTGAACAGCATAATTCAGGCCCAGTGCCTTCACAGATTTCATGTTCGAAACATGGGGTAGGTACGCTAAGGAGATGTCTCCCAGAACCGCCTGTTCCAGCGAGGGCCGACAAAAGTGGTGTGTTCCCACCTGCCAGTCCAACACCAGTCGTATTAAAGCCGCCCAATTATACAATCTGAAGTCTGGCAAAGCCAGTCCTCCATTGAGAAAACCCATACTTAGTTTGTCCCTCGAGATTCGTGGCTTACCTCCCTTCCAAATGAAGCGAGTCGCTGCCGAATTAAGCATTTTGACATCCGATTTGCTTAGGAGCAGGGGGAGCATAAGAAGAGGATAGAGCAAGCGAGGGAGTATCACCATTTTGAGGAGGTTGATCCTACCTGAGAGTGACAGGGGTAGCGAACTCCAACTATTCATCTGCGCCTGTAGTTTTGCACACACAGGTGTCAGATTATTGGCATACAATTTATTGGGGTTAGCGGAGATTTTAATGCCAAGATAGGTGATATCATGGGTAGCCACTGAAAACGGGAAATCCCCGTCAGTACTCGCTTTCCTGAGAAGCCATAGGATCTCCGATTTATGCATATTAATTTTATAGCCGGATAACAGGCCAAAATCAGTGAGGGTCTTCAGGATACGCGGTATATGTGTGCGCGGGTTCTGGACAAACAGGAGCATATCGTCCGCGTATAATGCCAGATGCTGTGGGTGTCCTGCCACATCTATGCCAGGGAAGATCTGTTTTAGCTTGATAGCCAGTGGTTCGAGGGCAACATTAAAGAGGAGGGGTGATAAGGGGCAGCCCTGTCTGGTTCCCCTTTGTAAGTAAATGTTCTCTGAAAATATGTTATTGACTAATATATTAGCAAAGGGGGTTCGGTATAGGTTTTTAATAAACGTCAAAAAAGGGCCAGAGAAGTGAGCCTTAGTCATGGTGTAGAAAAGGTGGTCCCACTCCACTCGGTCAAAGGCCTTCTCTGCGTCGAGCGACAGCAGGAAGGCCTCCGTGTCACTCCTCCCCTCACCCTCTCCCCTCGCAGTCCAAAAGTGTTGGATGACCTGTAGGACCCTACGAACATTGACCACTGACGATCTCGCATACATGAATCCCGTTTGATCCATGTGTATAATGTCAGGCAATATAAATTTTAGTCTTTCTGCCAATAATTTAGTTAATATTTTGTAGTCCGAGTTCAGTAAGGAGATCGGACGATAGGATTCTGGTAAAACTTTGTCTTTCCCTGGCTTGGGTATTAGGGTGATATATGCCGCTGAGAATTCGGATACGGAGCTCTCTCCCCTCAAAGTAAGTGGCATACACGTTTGCCAATGTCGTGGAAACCTGTTCCTTCAGGAGCCGATAGAATTCTATCGGTAACCCGTCCGGGCCTGAGGCTTTACCCAGTGACATGGACATTATCGTCCTCTGAATTTCCTCCTCTCCTATGTGGGCATTTAGCTTCTCAAGTTGAGATTCTGAGATTTGTGGGATGTTGATGTTATCCCAAAATTTGTCTCTTAGTTCAGAGCCTGGGGAACCCTCACTGGTATATAGAGAGGAGTAATATGAGGCAAATGCCTCTGCTATTGATTCAGCATCTTTCACAAGTTTGCCCCTACTTTTCAGGGCTGCAACATGTTTAGAGGACGTGTCCATATTCACTAAGGCAGCCATGAGCTTCCCAGACTTATCCCCAAATCTATAGTATTTACCTCTGCTTCGCAGAAGAGCCTGTGAGGCCTGGTTGGCTAGTAGGGCATCATATTCTTTTTTTGTATCAGTGTAATTATGATAATTGAGACGGGAGGGGGTCGCACAGTAAGTGCGATATGTCTCCGCCAAGCGCTCCCTCAGCTTCCCAATTTTTTCTGTATATTGTTTTTTCCTACGCGCCAGGTAGGCAACAATGTTGCCCGACAAGACCGCTTTAGCTGTCACCCAGAACAATTCCGGTGAATCTATATGCTGAGCATTGTTTACCCGGTAGTCATCCCAGCAATGAATTAGATAGTTCTGGAATTCTTGGGAGTACAGTAGGTGTTTTGGGAATCTAAGGGTACGTCTATTGCTGACTGATTGGTTCTTGTCTATGAAGAGTGCTATGGGTGCATGATCGGAAACCGCCACTTCCCCAATTTTTGTGTCTATGATACGCGTAATGAGATGGTTGGATATTAGAAACAGATCAATGCGGGACAGAGAGGGAGACGCGCGCGATGCACAGGTATAATCTTTCCCATCTGGGTTCAATTGCCTCCATATGTCCACCACATCCAGGGAATTTCCCAGCTGGGAAAAAATGTCTTTTTCAAATTTTTCTGAGGGTCTGATTGTCTTTCTGATTTTTCCACTAAGTGTCCCCCTTAACCTATCGCAGTGTGGGTTTGGAGTGAGGTTGAAGTCACCTCCCAGTATGATGTGGGTACGATGTAAGGAGAGAGGGTCGCCACAATGGCATTCCAGAATCCTCTATCCTTTAAGTTCGGGGCATAAATGTTGCACAGTGTGTAAATTTGTTCAGCTACACATATCTGCACTATTATGTATCTGCCTTCCGGATCTTTAAGTACCTCCCTGACCTCATACTCCAGTCTTTTACCTAGGAGTATTGCAACCCCTCTACTGGCTGAACTATACGAGGCGTATTCAACTCTCCCTACCCAGTCTGCCCTCAACTTCTCGTGCTCTGAATCCAAGAGGTGGGTCTCCTGAAGGAATGCAATCTCTGCCTTCTTTTTCCTAAGCTGTGTGAGTATTGTTTTTCTTTTTATTGGGGAGTGTATGCCCCCAATGTTCCAGGAATAGAGATTAAATCTTATCTATTGGTTGGATCTTGTAGTGTATTTTGACAATGTAGGTGAGGGTGTGTATGTAATGCTCCAAGAGTAAGGGTATGGGGGAGGGGGGGCAGAAAGGGTGGGAGCAGAGGAGAGAAGAAAGGAAAAAAAAAAAAAAAAAAAAAAAAAAAAAACCACACCACAGTATTTAGACTCCCGGTTCAGTCCTCTACCACAGTGAACCACCGCCAGGTCCCCCATCAGCAGCTTGGATTAGAAGTAGCTCTAAGGTGGGGATACAAAGAGGATGTGTTACCCCAACATACCTGCAAGAGTTGTGTACCGTGCAAGTGCGAAAGCATAAGTAAAACATTATTAGCAATTTGAATGAAAGGTGATTCTACTGTGAGGAGACAAAGGGGACCTATTGTCTCAACATATGTCATGAGCTGGTTGATACACAAGTATAGAAACATACAAAAAACTAGAAGAATTCTCAGACAGGATGACATAAATTCCACATACTTGGCTGTGTCTAAGTATATTGCACCCTGCAATTGAGGCATATGGATAAAAGTGTTACAGAACAGTAAGGCTACAAATTGACAGTTTACTGCATTCCCGCAACCAAGTGAGCATATCAAATCTTTCATCCGCACAGTATACTTTGAGAAACCTAACGTTTGGGGTACTTCAAAGAGAGGTGATTTAGGAGAGCCTATGTCCCATCTGTGCTCACACCCAAACGCTTCACATCTTCCATACATGCTTTCCAAATGCCCTGTAGCGTGGAGGCAACCTATAATGACATATAAACACACAAAACTCAAACTTAACTTTAACTCTAGAACTCTGCGTCTGCGTGTAGGTGCAGACCCTTTGTCAACTGTTTCTGTAGCCATCAGGATAGATTATTGACTTAAAATCTAGTGTTAGTCCCCTGTTTAAGGGGGGTGTCTCTTAGTCAACCATTGTTTTCAGCCCTCCTCCCCTCCTGGGTGATTCTGTCGTGGACTGCGTGGGGGAGCCCCCCCGCCTTCTAGGAAGTGTTGGGCCGCAGTCGGGGTATCAAAAAATTTTGGGCCTCTTAGGGTCATAATTTTAAGCCTGGCAGGGTAAAGTAAGAAGGCTTGTCTGCCCTCTCTATGAAGTTTTGAACAAATTGGTGAGAATTCCCTTCGGCGTTTCATAAGATCCACCGAGAAATCCTGGAATAGGAGCAAGCGTGCATTTTCATACATCACGTTGTCCATTTTTCTGTAAGCTCTTAACACTGCTGTCTTAGTTTGGAAGTGAAGAAATTTGATCATGATTGACCGGGGTTGGGGCGAATCATCTAAGTTAACCCTCTCGGGCCTACTCTATGAGCTCGTTCTACTCCACCTTTAAGATCCTGTATGGGGATCCCTAAACAATGAGGGGAGTGTATTTTCAACAAAGTGGATGATATCTGCTTGTTTTACTGATTCAGGTAGGCCCAATAGGCGCACATTATTGCGTCTTGACCTATTTTCTAGGTCGTCTATTTTTAACTGTAGGGCCGTGGCCTGTCTTTCTAAGGATTCAATTTTGTTAGAGTTTGACACATTAGAATCCTCCAGGTCAGAGATTCTATTCTCCGCCTCTGCTACACGTGTGGAGAATTGTTTAACATCGTCTGTGAGGGTATCAACCCCCCTTTGCAGGTTATCAATTTTGGGCATAAACAATAAAGATATCTGCTTAACTATAGGGTGTGTGTCAAGTGACCCATTCTCTGAGCAGGCTTCAGTACTAGTCCCTAGGCCGGAGGGGTCAGTTCCAGATTTGTTTCTGGCAGAGCCTGTTTTGCTACGACTTGCCATGGGGGAGTTGGTTAAGAATTTATCCATATACCTCTGAAAATAATAAGACAGTTTACATATGTAGTTGATATTCTAACAGCAGACCATTAAACCCGTGTTAACCAGTAAATAAAGTGATGTGTATGAATAATTTCAAGAATGGCTGTAAAGTCTTGTCAGTGAAGATAACCATATGCTGGAGTAAACAGGCAATATAATGGGGAGTGTACAGCTTCTCTCCCTCCCAGAAAGAAGGGTATCAACACAGGCCTGTCAGCGCAGCGGTTTGCTAATGCCCCTTCAAAAGGGTAAGGGGACACAAAAGGTCTCTTAAGGATTAACCTGGGGTGACCGTGCTATCTAATTGTACGGTCCTGGGGTAAAAATAGGAGAGAGCAAATCTGCTGATCTGAGCGGCGTGTGAGGTATTGACTACGTGTCACTCTATACACCACAGGGAATGATAAGAATAATGTTCTATCAATCAACCAGTAAACCCCTCTCAACCAATATGTAACACAGTACCTGTGGGTTATCTAGTGGAAAATAACAGTTTCCTAGCATGGGAGAAAAACATGGGTTAATGCATATATTAAGCACAACAGTGGTTATAAATAAAATATTTCCTTTTCCCACTATTGTAGATGGGAGGCAGCACAAGTTCAGCAGTGCAGCAACCCTTATGTATCCCCTCAGGTGGGTATAGGCCCAGTGTTAGCTACTCTATGTGCTGGGAATATCAGCGTTAACTGATTGTACAGTTTTATTGCCAGGTATGCAGTGAGAGTGGCAAATTGGTGGGTCCAAAGGTTAAAGTGTAGATTATCCACAAACTCAGACCCTGGAAGGTCTTGCAGAATCAAATGTTCCTGCCCCTAGTAGTAGTGTCCCGCAAGGGCTGTTGTGCAGTTAGTACTGCTGTGTTTCTCTTTATATTCTTTTCCCCTTCTTCCTTTTCTTTTCTGTCAGAACAAAGAATCCTCTTTCCACACAAGAGTAGGCCCAATGCCTGCAATTAGCAATGACGAAAAATGGCCGGGGTTGTATGACTTCACTGCCGGGTGTTAAAAGGGTCCACTGTGTGGGCTAAGTAATAAACCCCAAAGTTAAGCACTGTCTATAGGAGGCCTTCTGAGATTCAAAGTTCCTGGTCTTGATAGTGACCTTAAAGGTATGCTGTGCAGGCAGCCCTGTTAGGCACTTTAGATAAAGATACTTGTCTCCTTCACAGAAGTACGCTCAGTGTGCTTGGCAAGAGCTGAGTTAAAAGTTGTGACAAGGAGTACAATAGGGGCCCGTGTCTCCAAACCCTCAGGTAGCTTTGGGGGACATTAACCAGATCACACGTCCCTACACACAAGGGTGTTGTTGTTATTAAAAGTTTCTGTAGCTGTGTTTGAGTGCGATACTTTACCCCCTCTGTACTCCGGAGCCTGCTATCGCCATGCGGGTTAGAAGCCTCCCTGTCAAGATGGCGCCTGTTTTCGCGCCCGCCGAGATTTCCTCTGTGTCCTCTACTCCGATGTATTTAGCCCAAACGGGTCCGCCGATGTCGGGGTCTGCGACCAGCAGGTCTGCCTCTCAGTCTGGCCGACAGCAAACCCCTGGAGCAATGCGGTTATCAGGCCCTGTCGTGATGTGGCGGCAGAAGCAGGCTGTGATCCACGTGGGGGCTCGATGGCGCTTTCCTCCCAGTAAGTGTCTCCGTAACGAGATCAGTCACCCTCCGGATTCTACCAGCCGTCTGTGTAAGTAAGCGGGTCTTTTTTTTACAGCCTCCCGTGCTGTATGTATGCGATGCGCCACTTCAGCATGTCTTGTTTTGGCCCTCCGTGGGGGAGCGATGTACAGCTCCTGTAATAAGTGTGGAGGGAGTCTCTCACACTTCACCTCCACTCCGGACAGCAAACTCTGTCAAGGAATTATTAGTGGCCACAGGGGTTGTAACAGCAAGGCAAAGGGCAGCCTAGAATTGGGTTTAAAGTTCGTTTTTTATGCTGATTTATGCAGAGCTCCCTTCACCCGCTGCTGCTCCCTTGGCCCACCCACCGGAAGTCTCATATTACAACAATTTTAAACTAATTACACCTACTCTAAGCCCCCTAATAAAATAACAAAGCCCCCCAAAATAAAAAATTCCCTACCCTATTCTAAATTAAAAAAGTTACAAGCTCTTTTACCTTACCAGCCCTGAACAGGGCCCTTTGCGGGGCATGCCCCAAGAATTTCAGCTCTTTTGCCTGTAAAAAAAAACATACAATACCCCCCCCCAACATTACAACCCACCACCCACATACCCCTAATCTAACCCAAACCCCCCTTAAATAAACCTAACACTAAGCCCCTGAAGATCTTCCTACCTTGTCTTTACCATCCAGGTATCACCGATCCGTCCTGGCTCCAAGATCTTCATCCAACCCAAGCGGGGGTTGGCGATCCATAATCCGGTCCAGAAGAGGCTCCAAAGTTTTCCTCCTATCCGGCAAGAAGAGGACATCCGGACCGGCAAACATCTTCTCCAAGCGGCATCTTCGATCTTCTTCCATCCGGAGCGAAGCGGCAGGATCCTGAAGACATCCAGCGCGGAACATCCATCCGGACCGACGACTGAACGACGAATGACTGTTCCTTTAAGGGACGTCATCCAAGATGGCGTCCCTCGAATTCCGATTGGCTGATAGGATTCTATCAGCCAATCGGAATTAAGGTAGGAATTTTCTGATTGGCTGATGGAATCAGCCAATCAGAATCTAGTTCAATCCGATTGGCCGATCCAATCAGCCAATCAGATTGAGCTCGCATTCTATTGGCTGATCGGGGGGTATTGTATGTTTTTTTTTACAGGCAAAAGAGCTGAAATTCTTGGGGCATGCCCCGCAAAGGGCCCTGTTCAGGGCTGGTAAGGTAAAAGAGCTTGTAACTTTTTTAATTTAGAATAGGGTAGGGAATTTTTTATTTTGGGGGGCTTTGTTATTTTATTAGGGGGCTTAGAGTAGGTGTAATTAGTTTAAAATTGTTGTAATATTTTTCTTATGTTTGTAAATATTTTTTTATTTTCTGTAACTTAGTTCTTTTTTATTTTTTGTACTTTAGCTAGTTTATTTAATTGTAGTTATTTGTAGGAATTGTGTTTAATTAATTTATTGATAGTGTAGTGTTAGGTTAATTGTAGATAATTGTAGGTAGTTTATTTAATTAATTTATTGATAGTCTAGTGTTAGGTTTAATTATATCTTAGGTTAGGATTTATTTTACAGGTAAATTTGTTATTATTTTAACTAGGTAACTATTAAATAGTTCTTAACTATTTAATAGTTATTGTACCTGGTTAAAATAATTACAAAGTTGCCTGTAAAATAAATATTAATCCTAAAATAGCTATAATATAATTATAATTTATATTGTAGCTATATTAGGATTTATTTTACAGGTAAGTATTTAGCTTTAAATAGGAATAAGTTATTTAATAAGAGTTAATTTATTTCGTTAGATAAATATTATATTTAACTTAGGGGGGTGTTAGTGTTAGGGTTAGACTTAGCTTTAGGGGTTAATCCATTTATTAGAATAGCGGTGAGCTCCGATCGGAAGATTAGGGGTTAATAATTGAAGGTAGGTGTCGGCGATGTTAGGGAGGGCAGATTAGGGGTTAATACTATTTCTGATAGGGTTAGTGAGGCGGATTAGGGGTTAATAACTTTATTATAGTAGCGCTCAGGTCCGCTCGGCAGATTAGGGGTTAATAAGTGTAGGCAGGTGTCGGCGACGTTGTGGGGGGCAGATTAGGGGTTAATAAATATAATATAGGGGTCGGCGGTGTTAGGGGTAGCAGATTAGGGGTACATAGGGAGAACGTAGGTTGCGGCGGTTTACGGAGCAGCAGATTAGGGGTTAAACAAAATATGCAGGGGTCAGCGATAGCGGGGGGCGGCAGATTAGGGGTTAATAAGTGTAAGGTTAGGGGTGTTTAGACTCGGGGTACATGTTAGAGTGTTAGGTGCAGACGTAGGAAGTGTTTCCCCATAGGAAACAATGGGGCTGCGTTAGGAGCTGAACGCTGCTTTTTTGCAGGTGTTAGGTTTTTTTTCAGCTCAAACAGTCCCATTGTTTCCTATGGGAGAATCGTGCACGAGCACGTTTTTGAGGCCGGCCGCGTCCGTAAGCAACTCTGGTATCGAGAGTTGCATTTGCGGTAAAAATACTCTACGCTCCATTTTTGGAGCCTAACGCAGCATTTGTTTGAACTCTCGATACCAGAGTTAATTTTATGGTGCGGCCAGAAAAAAGCCTGCGGAGCGTTAACAGCCCTTTTACCGCCGAACTCCAAATCTAGGCCTGAGTGTTTTACCAATTGTCAGTGATTTTAAAGCAAGCGTTCATTGGAAACCTCATTGCTGTTTGTTTCTATATATATATATGTATATATATATTTTAGTTCATATGTATTTATGTTTTTTACTGTATATTTACTGTACTTACAGGATCATGTCCTTTTTGTTGTAAATACATGTTTCTACATCTATATGTATACACCTATACCTGTATCTATATTCCTATAGATACATAGGTATAGATATGTTTTTTACATGAATGGTAACCAATGTATATATATATACTTACTAATAAAAAGTACATTATTTTCTATGCTTGTGCATTTTGATCCTTTGTTAGGATCCGAATGCAGAAGTAAGCGCTATTTGGCTAATTTCAGAGCAGGATTTATTCTGATGCAAGATCACAACATTCCGCATTCGAATCCTAACAAAGGATCTGAATGCACAAGCTTATTATTTTCTATGCAAAGAACATAGAAATGTAAAATATGCGTTTGGAACATCAGGTTTTGCGATTTAGATTTTAACAATGTCGGGTTTACCGCACCTAAAAACATAGTATTCTTAATGGGTGTTATTGAAATATTACATATAAAATATTTTAAAAATAATAATCAGGTAGATTACGAGTTGTGCGTTTGTGTTTTAATGCTAAAAAAATGGTAATTTCAGCGTTAAAACAGCAATGTAGCCATTACAAGTCTTATCGGTACAGCAAGCCTTTTAGCCTGTAACGCAATGTCAGTCCCGCACTCGTAAAAATTACGCTTTTTCATGGGACTTCCATAGTGCAGACATTGCAAGTTTTACATTGAGGCTAAAAAGCTTGCGTTAACCCTATAACAACAAGATCCGTTACGCCATCTGAGAGCAGTAGTTATGAGTTTTACGCAACAAAACTGTTACATAAAACTCATAACTAAAGTGTTACAAAGTATACCCATAAACTACCTATTAATCCCTTAACCAAAGCCCTCCCGCATCGCAAACACTATATTAAATTTATTAACCCCTAATCTGCCACTCCCGACATCGCCGCCAATAATATTATTTATTAACCCCTATTCCACCACTCTCAGACATCGTCACCACTATAATAAAGTTATTAACCCCTAAACCGCCGCCCTCCTGCATCACAAAAACTATTTAAATATTATTAACCCCTAATCTGCCGCCCGGCCACATCACCCCCACTATACTTAAGTTAATCCCTACACCACCACCACTATAATAAATCTATTAACCCCTAAACCGCAAGCCCCCACAGCAAAATATACTAAATTAAACTATTAACCCCTAAACTGAAAGCCCACAACATCGCAATAAACTAATTTAAACTAGTAAACTCTAAACCTAACGTCCCCCTAAATTTATATTAAAATTACAATTTCCCTATTTTAAATTAAATTAAAACTTACCTGTCAAATTAAAAAAACTAAGTTTAAACTAACAATTAAACTAATATAAGTATTAAACTAAAATTAAACTAACTACCAATTAAAGAAAACTAAAATACACATTAAAAAAATCCTAACACTACTATAAAAATTACAAAGTATCTAATTACAAAAAATAATAAAAGAAATTATAAAAAATAAAAAAGAATTACACCTAATCTAATAACCCTATAAATATAAAAAGCCCACCCAAAATAAAAAAAACCCTAGCCTAAAAAAAACTACCAATAGCCCTTAAAAGAGCTTTTTGTAGGGCAGCTCTTTTAGCTGCAAAAAAAAGACCCCCCCCAACAGTAAAACCCACCACCCAACCAACCCCCCAAAATAAAAAAAATAACTCTAACAAAAACCTAAGCTACCCATTGCCCTGAAAAGGGCATTTGTTTGGGCATTGCCCTTAAAAGGGCATTTAGCTCTTTTGCATTGCCCTGAAAATGGCATTTAGCTCTTTTAAGAAAAGCCCAAACCCTAAACTAAAAAAAAAAAAAACACCCAAAAATGTTTAAAATGTCCTAACACTAACCCCCGAAGATCCACTTACAGTTTCTGAAGTCCGGACATCCAGGTGGCGAGGTCTTCATCCATCCAGGCGGCATCTTCTATCTTCATCCCGGCAGCATTTTATATCTTCATCCCGGTGGCGCGGGTCCATCCTGAAGACATCCGGCGCAGAGAATCCTCTTCATGCGGTCGCCGCCGTATACTGAATCTTCAATGCAAGGTGCGCAATTCAAAATGGCGTCCCTTGCATTCCTATTGGCTGATTTGATTTTGGGAATTCAAATCTGCCAATAAGATGAAAGCTATTGAAACCCTATTGGCTGTTCAAATCAGTCAATAGGATGAGAGCTACTGAAATTCTATTGGCTGATTTGAACAGCCAATAGAATTTCAGAAGCTCTCATCTTATTGGCTGTTTTGAAGATGGACCCGCTCCGCGCCGCCGGGATGAAGATAGAAGATTCCGTCTGGATGAAGATGGAGCCGCCTGGATGAAGATGGAGCCGCCTGGATGAAGATAGAGGCCCCGGGATGAAGATCCATCAGCGGGACTTCAGCAACTGTGAGTACCTAAAGAGAGGTTAGTGTTAGGTTTTTTTAAAAAATTTGGGTGAGTTTTTTTTATTTTAGGGTTTTGGCTTTTCTTAAAAGAGCTAATTGCCCTTTTCAGGGCAATTCAAAAGAGCTAAATGCCTTTGTAAATGCAATGCCCATACAAATGCCCTTTTCAGGGCAATGGGTAGATTAGGTTTTTTCAGATAGTTTTATTTATTTTGTGGGTTTGGGGGGTGGGGGTTTGTAATGTTTGCGGGTCTTTGTATTTTTTTTCAGGTAAAAGAGCTGCCCTACAAAAGGCCCTTTTAAGGGCTATTGGTAGTTTATTATAGATTAGATTTTTTTATTTTGGGGTGTTTTTTTTTTTTTAAATGGTTATTAGAATAGGAACAATTATTATTATTTTGGATAATTTGTTTGTTATTTTGTGTAATGTTTTTTTTTTTTTCATTTTGGAGTGGGTTTTCTTTTTAGAATAGCCATTTTTATTTTCAATGGGCAGCAAAAAGAGCTGAATGCCCTTTTTAGGGCAATGCCCATACAAATGCCATTTTCAGGGCAATTGGTAGATTAGTTTTTACTTTATTTTTATTTTGTGGGTTTTGGGGGTGGGTGTTTGTATACTGTTAGGGGTTGTTTGTTTTTCTTTTGTAGAAAAAGAGCTGATATCTTTAGAGCAATGCCCAACAAAAGGTCCTTTTAAGGGCCCACAAAAGGCCCTTTTAATAGCCCTTGGTAGTTTATTATAGATTAGGGGTGTTTATTTTGGGTTGGGTTATTTTTTATTTTTTTAAATGGTATTAGAATAGGAATGTTTTTATTGTTTTGGATCATTTACACCGAGATTACGAGTTTGTGCCTTAAAAGTAGCGTTGAGAGGTCCCAACGCTGCTTTTTACCTGATGCTGGTATTACGAGTCTGACAGGTACAGGCTCACTGCTCACTTTTCTTCCGTGACTCGAGGCTACCGCAAATCCCCTTATGTAAATTGCGTATCCTATCTTTTTAATGGGATTTGCCTAACGCTGGTATTACAAGTCTTGGAAGAAGTGAGCGGTAGACCCTCTCCTGTCAAGGCTTCGACCGCATTTAAAAGTCAGTAGTTAAGAGTTTTATGGGCTAACGCCGGAACATAAACTCTTAACTAAAGTGCTACAATGTACACTAACACCCATAAACTACCTATTAACCCCTAAACCGAGGCCCCCCCACATCGCAAACACTAAAATATTTTTTTTTAACCCCTAATCTGCCGACTGGACATCGCCGCCATTTACATTATACCTATGAACCCCTAATCTGCTGCCCCTAACATCGCCAAAACCTACATTATATTTATTAACCCCTAATCTGCCGCCCCCAACGTCGCCGCCATTTACCTACAATTATTAACCCCTAATCTGCTGACCGGACATCGCCGCCACTTTAATAAATGTATTAACCCCTAAACTGCCGCACTCCCGCCTCGCAAACACTAGTTACATTTTATTAACCCCTAATCTGCCGTCCCTAACATCGCCGCCACTACTATTTTAAAGTTATTAACCCCTAAACCTAAGTCTAAACCTAACCCCCCTAACTTAAATATAATTTAAATTAAACAAAATACATTTAACCTAATTAAATAAATTAATCCTATTTAAAACTAAATACTTGTCAATAAAATAAACCCTAAGATAGCTACAATATAACTAATAGTTACATTGTAGCTAGTTTAGGATTTATATTTATTTTACAGGCAACTTTGTATTTATTTTAACTAGGTACAATAGTTATTAAATAGTTATTAACTATTTAATAACTACCTAGCTAAAATAAGTACAAAATTAGCTGTAAAATAAATCCTAACCTAAGTTACAATTACACCTAACATTACACTATAATTAAATTAATTACCTAAACTGCCTACAATTAATTACAATTAAATTCAATAAACTAAATTACGGAAAAAAACAAACACTAAATTACAGAAAATAAAAAAAGAATTACAAGAATTTTAAACTAATTACACCTAATCTAATCCCCCTAATAAAATAAAAAAGCCCCCCAAAATAATAAAATTTCCCTACCCTATACTAAATTACAAATAGCCCTTAAAAGGGCCTTTTGCGGGGCATTGCCCCCAAATAATCAGCTCTTTTACCTGTAAAAGAAAAATACAATACCCCCCCAACATTAAAACCCACCACCCACACACCCCTACTCTAAAACCCACCCAATCCCCCCTTAAAAAACCTAACACTAACCCCCTGAAGATCACCCTACCTTGAGCCGTCTTCACCCAGCCGGGCACAAGAGGTCCTCCATACGGCAGAAGTCTTCATCCGATCGGGGCAGAAGAGGTCCTCCAGACGGCAAAAGGCTTCATCCAAGCGGCATCTTATATCTTCATCCTTCCGGAGCGGAGCCATCTTCAATCCAGCCGACGCGGAGCCATCCTCTTCAAATGACGTCCTAACGAAGAATGAAGGTTCCTTTAAATGACGTCATCCAAGATGGCGTCCCTTGAATTCCGATTGGCTGATAGGATATTATCAGCTAATCGGAATTAAGGTAGGAAAAATCCTATTGGCTGATGCAATCAGCCAATAGGATTGAACTGGCATTCTATTGGCTGTTCCAATCAGCCAATAGAATGCAAGCTCAATCCTATTGGCTGATTGCATCAGCCAATAGGATTTTTCCTACCTTAATTCCGATTGGCTGATAGAATCCTATCAGCCAATCGGAATTCAAGGGACGCCATCTTGGATGACGTCATTTAAAGGAACCTTCATTCTTCGTTAGGACGTAATTTGAAGAGGATGGCTCCGCGTCGGCTGGATTGAAGATGGCTCCACTCCGCTCCGGAAGGATGAAGATAGAAGATGCCGCTTGGATGAAGCCTTCTGCCATCTGGAGGACCTCTTCTCCCCCAATTGGATGAAGACTTCTGCCGTATGGAGGACCACTTGTGCCTGGCTGGGTGAAGACGGCTCAAGGTAGGGTGATCTTCAGGGGGTTAGTGTTAGGTTTTTTTAAGGGGGGATTGGGTGGGTTTTAGAGTAGGGGTGTGTGGGTGGTGGGTTTTAATGTTGGGGGTATTGTATTTTTCTTTTACAGGTAAAAGAGCTGATTATTTTAGGGCAATGCCCTGCAAAAGGGCCCTTTTAAGGGCTATTTGTAATTTAGTATAGGGTAGGGAAATTTTATTATTTTGGGGGGCTTTTTTATTGTATTAGGGGGATTAGATTAGGTGTAATTAGTTTAAAATTCTTGTAATTCTTTTTTTATTTTCTGTAATTTAGTGTGTTTTTTTTCATAATTTAGTTTATTGAATTAAATTGTAATTAATTGTGGTTGGTAATTGTGGTTTAGGTAATTTAATTATAGTGTAGTGTAATTGTAACTTAGGTTAGGATTTATTTTACAGGTAATTTTATACTTATTTTAGCTAGGTAGTTATTAAATAGTTAATAAATATTTAATAACTATTGTACCTAATTAAAATAAATACAAAGTTGCCTATAAAATAAAAATAAACCCTAAGCTAGCTACAATGTAACTATTAGTTATATTGTAGCTATCTTAGGGTTTATTTTATAGGTAAGTATTTAGTTTTAAATAGGATTAATTTATTTAATTATGTTAAATGTATTTAGTTTAATTTAAATTATATTTAAGTTAGGAGGGTGTTAGACTTAGGGTTAGACTTAGGTTTATTGGTTAATAAATGTATTATAGTAGCGGCGACGTTGGGGTCAGAAGATTAGGGGTTAATAAATGTAGGTAGGTTTTGGCAACGTTGGGGGTGGCAGATTAGGGGTTAATAAAATTTAGCTAGTGTTTGTGAGGCGGGAGTGCGGTGGTTTAGGGGGTTAATACATTTATTAAAGTGGCGGCGATGTCCGGTCGGCAGATTAGGGGTTAATAATTGTAGGTAGGTGGCGGCGACGTTGGGGGCGGCAGATTAGGTGTTTATAAGTATAATGTTGGTGGCGTCGATGTTGGGGGCAGTAGATTAGGGGTTTATAGGGATAATGTAGGTGGCGGCTGTGTCCGAAGCAGCATTTTAGGGGGTTAATAATATAATCTGGTGTCAGCGATAGTGGTGGCGGCAGATTAAGGGTTAATAAGTGTAAGATTAGCAGTGTTTAGACTCAGGGTTCATGTTAGGGTGTTAGGTGTAGACATATTTTTTATTTTCCCATAGGAAACAATGAGGCTGCGTTAGAAGTTGGACGCTGCTTTTTTACAGGTGTTAGGTTTTTTTCCAGCCAGCTCAGCCCCATTGTATCCTATGGGGAAATCGTGCACAAGCACGTTTAGCCAGCTTACCGCTACCGTAAGCAACGCTGGTATTGAGGTGAGATGTGGAGCTAAATTTTGCTCTACGCTCACCTTTTTGTGGCTAACACCAGGTTTAAAAAAACCTGTAATACCAGCGTTGGCTTAAAGGGACAGTCTACTCAAAACTAAACTTTCATGATTCAGATAGGGCATGCAATTTTAAACAACTTTCCAATTTACTTTTATCATCAAATTTGCTTTGTTCCCTTGGTGGTATTTTTGAAAAGCTAAACCTAGCTAGGCTCAAACTGATTTCTAAACAGTTGAAACCCGCCTCCTAGCTCAGAGCATTTTAAAAGTTTTTCACAGTTAGACTGTGCTAGTTCACATGTGTCATATAGATAACATTGTGCTCACTCCTGTGAAGTTATTTAGGAGTCTTCACTGATTGACTACACTGCATGTCTGTCAAAGGCACTTAGATAAGGAGGCTGTCTGCAAAGGCTTAGATACAAGGTAATCACAGAAGTAAAAAGTATATTAATATAACTGTGTTGGTTATGCAAAAACGGGGAATGGGTAATAGAGGGATGATCTATCTTTTTAAATAAGAAAAAATTTGGTGTAGACTGTCCCTTTAAGGTAGCGTTAGAAAAAAAAGCCTCATTAGCAACGCACCCCTGTTAACGCCAAACTCGTAATCTAGGCGTTAGTTTGTTATTTTTTGTCATGGTAGTTTTTTTTTTTTAATTTAAGTGTTTTTTATTTTTTTGTAATGGTAGGTTTTTTTATTTTTGTAATGTTAGATTTTAGTGTAAGACAGCTTAGGTTTAATTTCACAGGTAAGTTTGTACTTATTTTAACTAGGTAGTTAGTAAATAGTTAATAACTATTTACTAACTAGTCTACCTAGTTAAAAAAAATACAAACTTACTTGTGAAATAAAAATAAAACCTAAGCTAGCTACAATATAACTATTAGTTATATTGTAGCTAGCTTAGGTTTTATTTTACAGGTAAGTATGAATTTAGTTTTAAATAGGTATTATTTAATTAATAATTGTAACTTTAATTTAGCTCTATTTTAATTATGTTAAAAAGTTAGCGGGTGTTAGGGTTAGGGTTAATATAGTTTAATTTAGGTTGTTGCAATGTGCGGGCTGGCGGTTAAGGGGTTAATAGGTTTGTTTAGAAGCATGGATGTGGGAGGCCAGGGGTTTAGGGGTTACTAAATTTATTTAGTGGTGGCGATGTCGGCGAGCTGCGGAATAGGGGTTAATAGATTTATTATAGTGTGGGCGATGTTGGGGTGCAGGGGAATGGGGTTAATAACTTTAGTATAGTGGCGATGATAACGGGAGCGGAGGATTTGGGGTTAATAGTTTTATTTTGGTGGCTGCAATATTGGGAGCTGCAGATTAGGGGTTAATAACAATATGTAGGTGGTGGCGATGTTCGGGGCAGCAGATTAGGGGTGTTTAGACGTGGGGTTTATGTGAGGGTGTTAGGTTAAAACATAACTTTTTTTTCCCCATAGACATCAATGGGGCTGCGTTACGGAGCTTTTCATTCCACAATCCCAGGTGTTAGGTTTTTTCTAACCCACTCTCCCCATTGATGTCTATGGGGAAAGCATGCACGAGCACATCAAAACAGTGCTTGTATTTTGTGCGGTATGGAGCTTAACGCAACCATATCGCACGCACAAGCCGGCTGTTTCAAAACTTGTAATGGCTGCCTTATAGAGGGTGAAATAACGCAACCTTTGTTGCGTTCGTTAAAAAACCCTCTAGCGCACATAACTCGTAATCTACCTGTATAGAAATTATTAAATATACTGTAAAATATATAGATATTTTGTGGATTATTTAGAATATGTTACAGTATGTTTAATAATTTTTTATAATTTTTATAATTTTTTAAAAATATTTGGTATGAAATATTTTAATAACACGCCTTAAGATTAATACAATTTCAGTTGCCCAAACACGACTGCATTAAAATCAAAATTGCGAAACACGAAACACAAAACGCATATTTTACATTCCTATGTTCTTCACATAGAAAATAATGTACTTTTATTATTAAATACCGGTATATATTTCTATATATACCTGATACTGTTAATGTAAAATACATATCTATACCTATACATCTATAGCAATAGATATATAGGTATAGGTACATACAGACAAATATAGAAATATGTATTTAAGAATAGTGATGTCGCGAACCTAAAAATTTGGGTTTGCGAACGGAGAACTCGAACTTCCACAAAAGTTTGCGAACCAGCAAACCGGGCGAACCGCCATAGACTTCAATAGGCAGGCGAATTTTAAAACCCACAGGGACTCTTTCTGGCCACAATAGTGATGAAAAAGTTGTTTCAAGGGCACTAACACCTGGACTGTGGCATGCCGGAGGGGGATCCATGGCAAAACTCCCATGGAAAATTACATAGTTGATGCAGAGTCTGGTTTTAATCCATAAAGGGCATAAATCACCTAACATTCCTAAATTGTTGGGAATAACGTGCTTTAAAACATCAGATATGATGTTGTATCGATCAGGTAGTGTAAGGGTTACGTGTAAGGGTTAGGCCCGCTTCACAGTGCGCAGTGTAGGTGATATACCTGCCCTGACCATGCTTTGCAGACCAGGTATCAGTGGTCAGATGGACCCTTGCCCCAACACTGTGTGCCAGACATGCCATTATAGCAGACTTATATGGCTTTGGCATTGCTTTTTGGTAATTAGAAGGCTGGTAAATGCCACTGCGCACCACACACACGTGTTTTATGCCCAGCAGTGAAGGGGTTAATTAGGGAGCATGTAGGCAGCTTGTAGAGTTAATTTTAGCTTAAGTGTAGTGTAGTAGACAACAAATAAAAAAAAATGTTCACTTTTTCACAAACTTTAGGTTTCTCACAGAAATTATTTACAAACAACTTTGCAATTATGGCATAAATGGTTGTAAATGCTTCTCTGGGATCCCCTTTGTTCAGAAATAGCAGACTTATATGGCTTTGGCGTTGCTTTTTGGTAATTAGAATGCTGCTAAATGCCACTGCGCACCACACGTGTTTTATGCCCAGCAGTGAAGGGGTTAATTAGGGAGCATGTAGAGTTAATTTTAGGCCCATTTTGGTATATTTCATGCCACCATTTCACCACCAAATATGATCAAATTTAAAAAAAACTTAAATTTTTTCTCAATTTTAGGTTTCTCAATGAAATTATTTACAAACAGCGTGTGCAATTATGGCCCAAATGGTTGTAAATGCTTCTCTGGGATCCCCTTTGTTCAGAAATAGCAGATATATATGACTTTGGCGTTGCTTTCTGGTAATTAGAAGGTCGCTAAATGCTGCTGCGCATCACACGTGTATTATGGCTAGCAGTGAAGGGGTTAATTAGGTTAGTTTGTAGGGAGTTTGCAGGGTTAATTTTAGCTTTAGTGTAGAGATCAGCCTCCCACCTGACACATCAGACCCCCTGATCCCTCCCAAACAGCTCCCTTCCCTCCCACACCCCACAACTGTCCCCGCCATCTTAAGTACTGGCAGAAAGTCTGCCAGTACTAAAATAAAAGGTTTTAAAATATTTTTTAGCATATTTACATATGCTGTAGTGTAGCATCCCCCCTTAGCCCCCAAACTCCCTGATCCCCCCAAAACAGCTCTCTAACCCTCCCCATCTGCCTTATTGGCGGCCATCTTGGGTACTGGCAGATGTCTGCTATTATTTCACAGTCAAAAAAGTTTTTTTTTTTTTTTTAAATGTACACTACTGTTACACCAGATATGAGTGGTGGCACTGGGCAAGTGGGCACAGTATACGCTGTGAGCCTGACACACATGCTGGCAGGCAGGCAGGCAACTGCAATTAGATTACACAGGAAAAAAAAAAAGCAGACTGATGTTCTAGCCCTAAAAAAGGGCTTTTTGGGGTGCTATTCTTACAGCAGGGATCAGATGAGTCCTTCATGACTGTAATGGACACTGAATACACTAGCCTAGCTATCGATTTCCCTATTAAATCAGCAGCAGCTACACTGTCCCTCCTCTCACTAAGAATGCAGCTTCCAAATGAATCTAAAATGGATGCTGTCCAGGAGGTGGGAGGGTCTGGGAGGGAGGGTCTGCTGCTGATTGGCTGTAATGTGTATTCTGACTGTGAGGTACAGGGTCAAAGTTTACTCAATGATGATGAATAGGGGGCGGATCGAACATTGCTATGTTCACCGGGAACTATTTGCCGGCGAACAATTCGCGACATCACTATTTAAGAATACATAAAACATATTGTGCTATGGGAAGAACATTGGAATGTGAAATATTAATATTTCATGATAAGGAAAAGTTTGAACCTTTATTTGTGAGGTTTTAAAGAGTATTCTGCCTAAGTGTTTTGTTTCTTAACTTTAATTTTTGCTTACAGTAATGCAATTTTAGATTAATGTCTGAACACTTAGGAAGCAGTGCATAAGCATAGGGAAAACTTATTTTTACAACAGAAGGGCTATCTCTGCTGTGAGAGCAGGATAGTCCAAAAAGAATGCTTGTTTGCACTTGAATTAAATTATTTAGTTTAGTTCGGTCGGTTACTGGAACTTGAGACAGAAAAATATGCCCAATTTTAAAATATAACCTTTATTAGTTGATTTCATAAAAAAGACAGCATGAAGTATGTGTGTATGCTACCCTTTGAAATGTTAAAAACACTCTCTCTGTTGCAATTATTTAATACTTAGCCATCACAGTATCTAATATATAGGATACTTAGTAATTCAATTATAAGACCTTAATAATGTTATGGGTGTAAATATCGGTTAATCTTCCCTGTGGCTATATGGCCTTATATATGGTCAATCTATTAGATTACCACAAAGGGATATTGGTATTTTATATACCCATTACACTTGAATACTGAGGTCTTAGTTTGTAAATTTGCTCTCAAGTTATGACAAATTGTAATGTGTGTAGCACAGCTCAGGAATTTGGATTATTAATTGCTTAAATTAAGGTTCTAGTTAGATGTGTCTAAACAAGAAAACTAGACCCAATACTCATGAGTTAAACTTCACATAACTGAATATTGATCTATGTATATATCACTTATTCATATGAGTTATCACTTAGTGAGTTACTGCAGTATAAAACTAAAACTATGTTGCTTAGTTGTCTTGTAATTCGGTCGAGTTTGGATTAGCTTCTATGTAATAGTCCGTCTACAATTATGAGGGGGGTCAACATGCATGTACTAGTTTTGATTGGCTGTAGTCTGCATTTACTGATACTGTACGCTATAGTATTTAGTAATAGTCATTCAACATTAAGATAAATTATGTAAAGTTCAACAAGCTCACAAGATCTGTGCCAAATATATAATTGGATTATTCTTAATTTATCCAGCTTTTATTCCAGTGTGAAATATTGTGTCTTGTCACACTGCCTGTGTTTAAGATTTGCTGCAACGTTGTAGACTGTTAGCTTGTAGTGGCTAACCCAAAATATCTAGTATAATGTCATATACTAAGTACAAGGTATCAGATTTCTAGTATATTGCTATTCTCTCCCCCTCTATAATATATATTCTGTGTCGCTGCACAATTATTAGCTAGAAACTTAATAAATCTTATTTAAGCTGATATACCAAAGCTAGCATTATGCTCTGAAGACCTGAAAGTTACACAATTTTTTACGCTAAAGAGAGCAACAGGATATACCTGCTTGTGACTGTAAACAGCCACAAATTACTAAGTATGGTTTTTAAAGTAATAATTTTTAAGCTAAAGTAACATAAATAGTTTTTCAAACAGAGAGGCAATTAAAAAAACACGAGGACCCCTGACGCAGCGTTTCACTTAACGCATCCTCAGAGGGGTAACCCGGGCCGGCATACTTCCGGAAATATATAGGCTTCGTATGTCCCACCTTTCACCTCTGATAGGTTGGGGATTGCTATTCACATTGGTAGAGCCTACGTCAATCACTGGATAGTTGGCGTCATTTTCGTTACTACGGAGACAGCGTGTAAACAACATGGTTGTTATGTTTCTCATGAATGAATACGGATTGTGAAGTAAAGCATGTTAAAGTTACTTAATAGTTTTTCACTTGCATATATTTTAAGAATTTGTTACCTTGTGTATTCATTTTTGCAGGCGCACATAGTTGCAAATGCGAGGAGGAAATAAAAAATTATTTCCGTAAGGTTATAGGAATCCTGTACAGATAAATTCCATATATTTTAAAATTTGACAATGTACACTATATATAAAGTGGAATCATAAGTGTATTATGATGTGACATAGAAATAAGGTGAATACTAACATGGTGTTGAACCAGCTATTGTTTGATGAAAAGGAAAAAAAAAAAAATATTTTAAATAAATATTCGCTCATGTGAAATAAATTTGAATAAGGTGTGGTGAAAGGTTATGTGATTCAAGAGCCATTAAGACATTGGCTGGAAACTGCTTATGGGAAATGAATGGTGATGCTTAATAATGTGAAGAGGTGCTATAATATAAGCATATGTTGCACATTAAACTTTATAAACTAAAAGGGATTGCGATGCTTAAAGTGAGGCTAAATAGAAACTTGTACTGCATAAAAAAAGGGGGAACAAATGAAACAAGGGGGTGAGTGAAACTAGGAGAGTGATGAGTAAATAATGTGAGAAAGTGATATTGTGTAGTCATTGTGAGCATTGTACTTATTACTTAAAAGAAATTATAATGCTTAAAGTGGAGCTATATTGCCTCTACTTAAAAGAGGGAATGAGTGCAAGAGGGGTATGTGAAAGAAAATGAATAAATGGTGAAGTTATAGTTAGTTATATGATATTTGAATATGTGTTAAGTAGATTATACCATATATGTTTGACTGTATGGTATGTAAATCTGTATTAAGTAATTTATTCCAAATATACATGATAGTTATTGTTATCATTAAGTCCATGGGGTTTGACACTATTCAGTAGGTGTATCCATTTACACTCCATTTTGAGTAGTGTTTGTTCTAAGTTGCCTCCTCTAATGCCTAAAGTTGCCTTTTGCAGTACTGAAAATTTCAGCAATGAATCATTGCTGTTGTGTTTATGATAGAAGTGCCTAGCAACACTAGTTATCTGTTTATCTTTCTCCATGTCTTTACGGGCGTTTCTAATATTTCTGCTATGTTCCATGATTCGTGTCCTTATTTGTCGTGTCGTCATTCCGACATAGAACAGCTTACATGGACACTGGAGGACATAGACAACACCTGTTGTAGTACAGGAGAAATGATCAGATAATATATGTTTGTTTGCATATTTATCATCAATGTCCTTAATTTTCCACACCTTGGGACATGTATTACACGTTCCACATGGGAACATCCCTTTCGATTGGCAGGCTCTTTTAGGCTTATGGATGTAGTGACTAGTGACCAGTGTGTCTTTAAGATTTTTCGGTCTTTTATATCCAATTGAGACTCTATCCCCGATCTGGGTTGCAAGTAGGGGATCATTTTTTAAGATATGCCAGTGGTCATTTATTATAGTTGTTATCTGTTTTATTTGCGGGTTGTATGTTGTAATTAGTCTTGGTTTATTGTCCTGCTTTTTCTGACGTGGTTGAAGGAGTTTTTGTCTATCTTGCTGTAAGGCCTGTATTCTGGCTTTTTTTATTGACCTTTTACTATAGCCTCTGTCTTGAAGCCTGTTGGAGAGTTTGGATGCTTCCTGCTTGAATACATTTAAATCAGAGCAATTCCTTCTCAACCTAGTGAATTCACCTTTTGGGATGGCCTTAAGAGTACAGGTGGCATGGGCACTAGTATGATACAGCAGAGTGTTAGTGGCTGTTTTTTTTCGATATATAGTAGTGCTTACTCTTCCTTCTGGATTAACTTGTATTTGTAAGTCTAAGAAGTTGACCTGTTCTTGACTGTATTCATATGTGAGTTTAATGTTAAGTTTGTTATTGTTTAAAACATTCATAAACTCACATAGTATTGGTTCAGGGCCATCCCAAATAAACAGTATATCATCTATATACCGAATCCAACAAGGGATATACTGTGTATATCTATCGTTGTCACTAGTGAAGACTGTTAAGTTCTCCCACCATCCTAGGAATAGGTTTGCGTACGTGGGTGCACAGGCTGTACCCATTGCGGTACCCTGTGTTTGTAAGAAAAAGCGATCTTTAAATGTAAAGTAATTGTGGTGAAGTACAAAGTGTAATAATTCTTTAATAAACTGATTGTGTTCATGATTGTCATTCACATTTGTGCTTAAGTAATAGGAAATTGCTTGTTCACCCAGATGATGTTTGATATTGGTGTACAATGATTCCACATCGGCTGTTATGATAAAGGAGTTAGGAGATAGTATCATGTTGTTTAATTTTTGCAATACCTCCATAGTGTCCTTAACATACGAAGGTAGTGTGTATAAATACTCTCTCAGTCGTTGGTCGATGTATTGACTCGGTTTTTCAGTGAGACTGTCGTTGCCTGACACTATGGGCCGGCCTGGTGGTTTGTGGATATTTTTATGTATCTTGGGGATCATGTAGAATGTGGCCGTAGTTGGATATTGTTGAGATAGAAATTGTTTCTCAGTACTGTTAATGATTTTATCCTTATAAGCCTTATCTATGATCTTATTATATTTTTCACTGTACATAGCAGTAGGATTGCCAAAAAGTTTTTTATAGCAGAGTTTATTATCCAGTTGTTTAGTGGCTTCTTCAAGATACATGTTCTTCTCCCATAGAACTATATTACCACCTTTATCAGATTGCTTTATGATGGTATCATGCCATGTGTGGATTTCTTTTAATGCTTTTTGTTCTTGTTTTGTCAGATTAGGGTTTATCTTGAGATCAGGCAGTTTTTCTATTTTATCACAAACCATTTCATTAAACACTTGGATCTGTGGAGATAGATTACCAGGAGGAATATACTTTGATTTATTTTTTATTTGTTTTCTCCAATCAGTTTCTGGGGTAGTAATTTCTGAGTTGTCATTTAACAAGTCTTGTAAGTCTTGCAACGCTAATTGATCTGTCATAGTCCAGTCATCTCCAAGTTCTTTTTTGGCATATAGTTTTTTCAACAGTAGCTTCCTAGTATATAGATTAATATCTTTAACAACTTCAAATTTGTTTAATTTGTTTGTTGGACAAAAACTAAGACCTTTAGACAGGACAGAGATGTGGGTTTGATCTAGAACGTGGTCAGTTAAGTTTATTATTTTTAAGTGCCCATCCTGATCTTTGAGAATGGGCTTGGTTGTCTCCTTCTTGTCTCTCTTTGAGGGGTGGTTGATGGTTTGCGCTTGTTGGGTCTTGAATCTGGTACCTTGTTGCTGCCTGGTATTGTGCGCTGCCTGTCCGTTGTAATTCCTAAAAAAGAGGAGGGGCTAGTAGATGTTGAGGGAGCTGATGGGTCATTAGGGGTTAAGGCCTGTGTTTGTAATCTGGTATATACCCTTGGCTGAATGTTCATTTCACTGTTAATGCTTTCTATAGAAGTGTCAGAGTCAGATATATCAGTTTCGCTGTCGTTTTGTAATGTTGTATTTTGATACTGATTGTTATTTCTTGAGCGAGTGTTGTATCTTTTCTGCCATTTGTACACTCTTTTGTTTAGATAATCTGATTGATCTCTTTGATATTTCTGTTTTTTTGTTTGAATGAGTTCATTTTCCAATTTGTCCAGTTCAGATTGGTATTGAGTATAGAGATTTGTGAATTTTTCTAAATTTTCAAAGTTTTTTAAATTATCATTGTAAGTTTTTATTTCTGCTTCTAAGGAAGCAACTTCATCTTCGTCTGCTTCTATTAGTATTTGTATTAGTGTGAATGAACAGGTTGTCAGTGCCTTTTCCCATCTTTCTATGTGTTCTGGTTTTTTTAAATCAAACCCAGGAAACATCTTTATACGTAATCCTCTAGGGATCATTTTATCTTGTAGGTATTTTTGAAAAAAATGTAAGTTCCACCATCTCTTTGTATGTTTGTATAGTGTTTTGTGTGACTGGCATAAAAGGTCATTGATCTGATCCTCCCCTACATTTTGAGGTGGTTCATTTGATGTGTTGAAAATAGAATTAAGATCTTGCGATCTTTTTTGTTGTCTTAGTAGTAAGTCATTCTGTAAACTCATTGTGATAGTTCTCAGTAATAGGTTCTTAAGAAAACCTAGTATAAACACTAGGTATACGTACTAACGTGATAAGGAAAAGTTTGAACCTTTATTTGTGAGGTTTTAAAGAGTATTCTGCCTAAGTGTTTTGTTTCTTAACTTTAATTTTTGCTTACAGTAATGCAATTTTAGATTAATGTCTGAACACTTAGGAAGCAGTGCATAAGCATAGGGAAAACTTATTTTTACAACAGAAGGGCTATCTCTGCTGTGAGAGCAGGATAGTCCAAAAAGAATGCTTGTTTGCACTTGAATTAAATTATTTAGTTTAGTTCGGTCGGTTACTGGAACTTGAGACAGAAAAATATGCCCAATTTTAAAATATAACCTTTATTAGTTGATTTCATAAAAAAGACAGCATGAAGTATGTGTGTATGCTACCCTTTGAAATGTTAAAAACACTCTCTCTGTTGCAATTATTTAATACTTAGCCATCACAGTATCTAATATATAGGATACTTAGTAATTCAATTATAAGACCTTAATAATGTTATGGGTGTAAATATCGGTTAATCTTCCCTGTGGCTATATGGCCTTATATATGGTCAATCTATTAGATTACCACAAAGGGATATTGGTATTTTATATACCCATTACACTTGAATACTGAGGTCTTAGTTTGTAAATTTGCTCTCAAGTTATGACAAATTGTAATGTGTGTAGCACAGCTCAGGAATTTGGATTATTAATTGCTTAAATTAAGGTTCTAGTTAGATGTGTCTAAACAAGAAAACTAGACCCAATACTCACGAGTTAAGCTTCACATAACTGAATATTGATCTATGTATATATCACTTATTCATATGAGTTATCACTTAGTGAGTTACTGCAGTATAAAACTAAAACTATGTTGCTTAGTTGTCTTGTAATTCGGTCGAGTTTGGATTAGCTTCTATGTAATAGTCCGTCTACAATTATGAGGGGGGTCAACATGCATGTACTAGTTTTGATTGGCTGTAGTCTGCATTTACTGATACTGTACGCTATAGTATTTAGTAATAGTCATTCAACATTAAGATAAATTATGTAAAGTTCAACAAGCTCACAAGATCTGTGCCAAATATATAATTGGATTATTCTTAATTTATCCAGCTTTTATTCCAGTGTGAAATATTGTGTCTTGTCACACTGCCTGTGTTTAAGATTTGCTGCAACGTTGTAGACTGTTAGCTTGTAGTGGCTAACCCAAAATATCTAGTATAATGTCATATACTAAGTACAAGGTATCAGATTTCTAGTATATTGCTATTCTCTCCCCCTCTATAATATATATTCTGTGTCGCTGCACAATTATTAGCTAGAAACTTAATAAATCTTATTTAAGCTGATATACCAAAGCTAGCATTATGCTCTGAAGACCTGAAAGTTACACAATTTTTTACGCTAAAGAGAGCAACAGGATATACCTGCTTGTGACTGTAAACAGCCACAAATTACTAAGTATGGTTTTTAAAGTAATAATTTTTAAGCTAAAGTAACATAAATAGTTTTTCAAACAGAGAGGCAATTAAAAAAACACGAGGACCCCTGACGCAGCGTTTCACTTAACGCATCCTCAGAGGGGTAACCCGGGCCGGCATACTTCCGGAAATATATAGGCTTCGTATGTCCCACCTTTCACCTCTGATAGGTTGGGGATTGCTATTCACATTGGTAGAGCCTACGTCAATCACTGGATAGTTGGCGTCATTTTCGTTACTACGGAGACAGCGTGTAAACAACATGGTTGTTATGTTTCTCATGAATGAATACGGATTGTGAAGTAAAGCATGTTAAAGTTACTTAATAGTTTTTCACTTGCATATATTTTAAGAATTTGTTACCTTGTGTATTCATTTTTGCAGGCGCACATAGTTGCAAATGCGAGGAGGAAATAAAAAATTATTTCCGTAAGGTTATAGGAATCCTGTACAGATAAATTCCATATATTTTAAAATTTGACAATGTACACTATATATAAAGTGGAATCATAAGTGTATTATGATGTGACATAGAAATAAGGTGAATACTAACATGGTGTTGAACCAGCTATTGTTTGATGAAAAGGAAAAAAAAAAAAATATTTTAAATAAATATTCGCTCATGTGAAATAAATTTGAATAAGGTGTGGTGAAAGGTTATGTGATTCAAGAGCCATTAAGACATTGGCTGGAAACTGCTTATGGGAAATGAATGGTGATGCTTAATAATGTGAAGAGGTGCTATAATATAAGCATATGTTGCACATTAAACTTTATAAACTAAAAGGGATTGCGATGCTTAAAGTGAGGCTAAATAGAAACTTGTACTGCATAAAAAAAGGGGGAACAAATGAAACAAGGGGGTGAGTGAAACTAGGAGAGTGATGAGTAAATAATGTGAGAAAGTGATATTGTGTAGTCATTGTGAGCATTGTACTTATTACTTAAAAGAAATTATAATGCTTAAAGTGGAGCTATATTGCCTCTACTTAAAAGAGGGAATGAGTGCAAGAGGGGTATGTGAAAGAAAATGAATAAATGGTGAAGTTATAGTTAGTTATATGATATTTGAATATGTGTTAAGTAGATTATACCATATATGTTTGACTGTATGGTATGTAAATCTGTATTAAGTAATTTATTCCAAATATACATGATAGTTATTGTTATCATTAAGTCCATGGGGTTTGACACTATTCAGTAGGTGTATCCATTTACACTCCATTTTGAGTAGTGTTTGTTCTAAGTTGCCTCCTCTAATGCCTAAAGTTGCCTTTTGCAGTACTGAAAATTTCAGCAATGAATCATTGCTGTTGTGTTTATGATAGAAGTGCCTAGCAACACTAGTTATCTGTTTATCTTTCTCCATGTCTTTACGGGCGTTTCTAATATTTCTGCTATGTTCCATGATTCGTGTCCTTATTTGTCGTGTCGTCATTCCGACATAGAACAGCTTACATGGACACTGGAGGACATAGACAACACCTGTTGTAGTACAGGAGAAATGATCAGATAATATATGTTTGTTTGCATATTTATCATCAATGTCCTTAATTTTCCACACCTTGGGACATGTATTACACGTTCCACATGGGAACATCCCTTTCGATTGGCAGGCTCTTTTAGGCTTATGGATGTAGTGACTAGTGACCAGTGTGTCTTTAAGATTTTTCGGTCTTTTATATCCAATTGAGACTCTATCCCCGATCTGGGTTGCAAGTAGGGGATCATTTTTTAAGATATGCCAGTGGTCATTTATTATAGTTGTTATCTGTTTTATTTGCGGGTTGTATGTTGTAATTAGTCTTGGTTTATTGTCCTGCTTTTTCTGACGTGGTTGAAGGAGTTTTTGTCTATCTTGCTGTAAGGCCTGTATTCTGGCTTTTTTTATTGACCTTTTACTATAGCCTCTGTCTTGAAGCCTGTTGGAGAGTTTGGATGCTTCCTGCTTGAATACATTTAAATCAGAGCAATTCCTTCTCAACCTAGTGAATTCACCTTTTGGGATGGCCTTAAGAGTACAGGTGGCATGGGCACTAGTATGATACAGCAGAGTGTTAGTGGCTGTTTTTTTTCGATATATAGTAGTGCTTACTCTTCCTTCTGGATTAACTTGTATTTGTAAGTCTAAGAAGTTGACCTGTTCTTGACTGTATTCATATGTGAGTTTAATGTTAAGTTTGTTATTGTTTAAAACATTCATAAACTCACATAGTATTGGTTCAGGGCCATCCCAAATAAACAGTATATCATCTATATACCGAATCCAACAAGGGATATACTGTGTATATCTATCGTTGTCACTAGTGAAGACTGTTAAGTTCTCCCACCATCCTAGGAATAGGTTTGCGTACGTGGGTGCACAGGCTGTACCCATTGCGGTACCCTGTGTTTGTAAGAAAAAGCGATCTTTAAATGTAAAGTAATTGTGGTGAAGTACAAAGTGTAATAATTCTTTAATAAACTGATTGTGTTCATGATTGTCATTCACATTTGTGCTTAAGTAATAGGAAATTGCTTGTTCACCCAGATGATGTTTGATATTGGTGTACAATGATTCCACATCGGCTGTTATGATAAAGGAGTTAGGAGATAGTATCATGTTGTTTAATTTTTGCAACCTCAGTATTCAAGTGTAATGGGTATATAAAATACCAATATCCCTTTGTGGTAATCTAATAGATTGACCATATATAAGGCCATATAGCCACAGGGAAGATTAACCGATATTTACACCCATAACATTATTAAGGTCTTATAATTGAATTACTAAGTATCCTATATATTAGATACTGTGATGGCTAAGTATTAAATAATTGCAACAGAGAGAGTGTTTTTAACATTTCAAAGGGTAGCATACACACATACTTCATGCTGTCTTTTTTATGAAATCAACTAATAAAGGTTATATTTTAAAATTGGGCATATTTTTCTGTCTCAAGTTCCAGTAACCGACCGAACTAAACTAAATAATTTAATTCAAGTGCAAACAAGCATTCTTTTTGGACTATCCTGCTCTCACAGCAGAGATAGCCCTTCTGTTGTAAAATTAATATTTCATGTTGGGTTCCAGCGATCTTAAATATACGCGGTCGGGTTAGCGCGAGTATGTGTGTTGTTTTTTTTAACGTGTTCACACTTTATTGACTTCTGCAGAAGAAGAAGTTAAAGCAGTTGTGATATTTTTTTGCGTGTTTTGGGTTTATGCTCGAAAGAAAAATGTTTTACTTTTAACTTGCGATACAAGCACACGCCTCCATCTAGCGAAGATAACGCACGAGTGGGAGCACTAAATAGTGCTCCTCTCATAACCTAGCCCTAAGGGACCCAGAGAGTTCAGGTAATTACACAGCCAAGCAATTATTTACACACTACAGTTGCTATAGAAGCAACAAGAAATGATGGTTATAAACAAGGGAGAAGGCTGTTTAAAATGGCAGACCTTTTAAATCAAAGTGGGAACACTTTCCCCTAAGCATTGCCGGACAGCTGAAATGGTACAGCTGTAAATCTTAAGTGGCACTGCACTTAATACCCCTTCCCAAACAGTTAACTTTTTTGATGCCAGGGGATTTTAGAACACTGCTTATCAGCAACTCTGGCAGCTAGTAAATTATCCACTATCATCTGCCTGCCATGACCCTTCACTACACAACTTGTCACTTTATGGTGCAGCCTGCATTGAGGTAAAACAAAGCTCATAAATCAGTTTTACTGCCCAGATCTTCAGTGAGCAGATATACACAAGTATGTAGTGAGCTTTTAACCCTTTCCTTTCCAGTGCCACTATAATGTAGGATTTTCACTTTTTTTGTATAAATAAAGAATCAGATCTTTTTTTAAATTGCATACTGTAGTGCCCTAATAATGATAAGAGTCTGCTTTATTTAAAGATATAGTAAAGTCAAAATTAAACTTTCATGATTTAGATAGGGCATGTAATTTTAAACAACTTTATAATTTACTTTTTACTTTATCAAATTTGCTTTGTTCTCTTGGTATTCTAAGTTGAAAGCTTTGAAGAGTCTTAGATACAAGGTAATTACAAAGCTAAAAAATATTGCCTAGATTACGAGTCTTGCATTAGCCTTAAAAAGCAGCATTGAGAGGACCCAACGCTGCTTTTTAACGCCCGCTGGTATTACGAGTCTGGCAGGTACAGGTGTACCGCTCACTTTTTTTCCGCAACTCAAGCATACCGCAAATCCACTTACGTAAATGGCGTATCCTATCTTTTCAATGTGACTTGCATAACGCCGGTATTACAAGTCTTGGAAAAAGTGAGCTGTACAGGCTCTCCTGTCAAGACTGATACCGCATTTAAAAGTCGTAACATAAAACTCTTAACTAAAGTGCTAAAAAGTACACTAACACCCATAAACTACCTATTAACCCCTAAACCGAGCCCCCCCCCCACATCACAAACACTATATTAAAAATTTTAACCCCTAATCTGCATAACCGGACATCGCCGCCACTTCAATAAATGTATTAACCCCTAAACCGCTGGACTTCTGCCTCGCAAACACTAGTTAAATATTATTAACCCCTAATCTGCGGTCGATAACATCGCCGACACCTACCTACATTTATTAACCCCTAATCTGCCGGCCCCAACGTCGCCGCCACTATATTAAATTTATTAACCCCAAAATCTAAGTCTAACCCTAACCCTAACACACCCCTAACTTAAGTATTATTTAAATAAATCTAAATAAAATTACTATTATTAAATAAATTATTCCTATTTAAAACTAAATACTTACCTATAAAATAAACTAATAGTTACATTGTAGCTATCTTAGGGTTTATTTTTATTTTATAGGCTTTGTATTTATTTTAACTAGGTACAATAGTTATTAAATAGTTATTAACTATTTTATCTTCCTAGTTAAAATAAATACAAATATACCTGTAAAATAAATCCTAACCTAAGTTACAAATACATCTAACACTACACTATAATTAAATAAATTACCTAAATTAACTACAATTAATTACAATTAAATTAAATAAACTAAATTACGGGAAAACCCCCCACTAAATTACAGAAAATAATAAAATAATTACAAGTTTTTTAAACTAATTACACCTAATCTAATCCCCCTAATAAAGTAAAATAGCCCCCCAAAATAATAAAAAGCCCTACCCTATACTAAATTACATATAGCCCTTAAAAGGGCTTTTTGCGGGGCATTGCCCCAAAGTAATCAGCTCTTTTACCTGTAAAAAAAAGACAAATACCCCCCCAACATTACAAACGAACACTCAACCCTACTCTAAAACCCACCAATCCCCCCTTAAAAAACCTAACACAACCCCCTTGAAGATCACCCTACCTTGAGATGTCTTCACCCAACCGGGTAGAAGTGGTCCTCCAGACGGTCCGAAGTCTTCATCCTATCCGGGCAGAAGAGGTCCTCCAGACGGCCAGAAGTCTTCATCCAGACGACATCTTCTATCTTCATCCATCCGGAGCGGAGCGGGTCCATCTTCAAGACATCCGACGCGGAGCATCCTCTTCGTTCAACGCAACAATGACGGTTCCTTGAAATGATGTCATCCAAGATGGCATCCCTTCAATTCCGATTTGCTGATAGAATTCTATCAGCCAATCGGAATTATGGTAGAAAAATCCTATTGGCTCACCCAATCAGCCAATAGGATTGAAGTTCAATCCTATTGGCTGATTAGAACAGCCAATAGGATTGAGCTTGCATACTATTGGCTGATTGGAACAGCCAATAGAATGCAAGCTCCATCCTATTGGCTGATTGGATCAGCCAATAGGATTTTTTCTACCATATTTCCGATTGGCTGATAGAATTCTATCAGCCAATCGGAATTGAAGGGACACCACCTGTCGAATGAAGAGGATGCTCCGCGTCAGATATCTTGAAGATGGACCCGCTCCACTCCGGATGGATGAAGATAGAAGATGCCACCTGGATGAAGACTTCTGCCCGTCTGGAGGACCTCTTCTGCCCGGATAGGATGAACACTTCAGACTGTCTGGAGGACTACTTCTGCCCGGTTGGGTGAAGATATCTCAAGGTAGGGTGATCTTCAAGGGGTTAGTGTTAGGTTTTATTAAGGGGGGATTAGGTGGGTTTTAGAGTAGGGTTGGGTGTGTGGGTGGTGGGTTGTAATGTTGGGGGGGTATTGTCTTTTTTTTTTACAGGTAAAAGAGCTGATTACTTTGGGGCAATGCCCCGCTGTGACGAGACCAATCTCACCACTGTGCATTGGAGGAGCCTGGTTGCCCGCCTGCTGCCTTTAGACTATGGCCCCATGTTGAAACGCTTGATTTTCCCCTGCAGGGAAACGAAAGCCGTGTCTGCCTGAGTGTCCACAAGGAGGGAGCCGTGTGACAGACCCCTCTGTCCTGGAATTATGTGGCTCCCAACCTCCCTACGGATTATGGATTCTGGCAATATGTTTAAGTCACCCTGTGCCCATTATAGGTACAGGGTGAGGATCCAACAGTACTAAAGGGGTTAACTCTCTCCTTGTTCAGTTTTGAGAAACTGTATTTTCTGATACAGGTTTCCTGGCATCAGCTATTGTTTACTGTAATTAGGTTTAGGTGATACACTTTCACCTTGTTTAATCACCTCCAGAGTCCAGACTGCTAGGTGCCAGGAAGGAATCCATTGTTTTCTTGTGTTTGATTGTTTATTTGTTTATGTAATGTATTTTTATTGTATCCTGTAAAATGGCGTTTGTCCTCTATCCATGGAGATAATTGGATTTCTTCCCAATTGTCTCCAGGATAGAGAGGAGGGGTATGGCTAATGTACTATACTTGTCCCAGCCTCCCATCTGGTCCCCTAGGGGAGTGTCCACCAGGTGGGAGACCTGCTTAAATACCGGGCATGTAGCCCTCAATAAATGAGATTCCTTTTTACCCTCAAGACGGAGCTTGGTCTTGTGTTTGGGGGGATTTACTGTATGCTGTTAGAGACTGATTGCCAGAAGTATAAGCCGCTTGGGTGCTTGTCCTGTTCGTCTGCTAGCAGCTACCCATGAGGTTCCAGTTTGGGAGTTTGGTGTTCTGCAGTAGCTGTGCCTGTGTCTCTGGAAGGGGAGATCTACTAAACGGCGGTTTAACCCCTTGTGTGCAAGCGGTTCGTTACAAGTGGTGGCAGCAGCGGGATCATTCCCACAGCCACAAGGACAGCTACAAGAGACACCATTCCTGGGATTTAGAAGTTGGGGCAACGCATGTCCCAGTACAGCGACCCTAAAAGCAACAGAATGGAACCAGAAGTGTTATACGAAGAGGAGGACCTGGATGGCCGGGATGCATTAAGGAAAGGCATCTGGTACCAGGCCCTGGATAATGTACAATACCAGCGGGGTGAGAGTCTCCCCAGTGAAGAGCAGCGGTTGCAGAAGCAAGTGGCCCTGCGGATGCCCTTCCTGGGAGAGCAGTCCCTGGAGGAATGGGTGAAGGAACTAGAGCACCGGGTATGGCAGGAGCTATGGCTGGAGGATGCCTACCAGGCGCTCTGGTGGTATATGGCACAGCATATACCCTGGACAGCCGAACATGACAAGCTAGAGGGAGAGGAGTTTGATGGTCCTGGCTTGTTATGGGAATCCTTTGCAGAGCCTGACTTCGGGAGCCCTGCGCAGACCAGACTTCAGGACATTTTCTACGAGAGGGGGGCTAGGTATGACTGGGATGACCCCCGTGAGGTAGAGCAAGACCTGGCTCACCTAGCAACCCTGGAGTGGGAACTGGAGCAGGACTACCGAGATCTCTTCCACTCCATTGGGAAGGCTCAGCAGGACAGCAAGGTGACAGACCCAGGTCCAGACCCATTCAGCTGGGAAGATATTGTGGAGATTTACTGGGAAGGACCCCAGGTGGCCGGTGGAGATGGGACTGAGGTCTCTCCACTGGTCCTTCAGGGAATTGGGAGCCCAGTCTCCATTCCCCAGTGGCAGGCTGAGTTACAGGTGGCAGAGACAGTTGGTCCTCTCCCCCAGCAGCAGAGTGAATTGCAGGGAATTGGGAGCACAGTCTCCATTCCCCAGTGGTAGGCTGAGTTACAGGGGGCAGAGACAGTTGGTCTTGTCACCCAGCAGCAGAGTTAATTGCAGGGAATTGGGAGCCCAGTCTCCATTCCCCAGCGGCAGGCTGAGTTACAGGGGGCATAGACAGTTGGTCCTGTCCCCCAGCAGCAGAGTGATATGCAGGGAATTGGGAGCCCAGTCTCCATTCCCCAGCAGCAGACTGAGCTACTGGGGGCAGAGACGGTCAGTCGTGCTCCCCAACAGCAGTGTGTGTTACAGGGAATAGAGAGTCTAGTCTCCTTTCCCCAGCAGCAGGACTCTGTATTGGGAGCGGAGACAGTCGGTCTCCCTCCCCCGCGGCTGGAAGTATGTATGGGAGAGGAGCTTGTTACCCCCTCTCCCCAGCGGCAGCTTGACATACCCAGGGGAGAAAGTAAGCCCCACAACCATGCAGATGGGACCGTGGTCTCTACACTTACAGCAGAGGGGGTAGGGACGGTCAGTCCTGTCCCCCAGCAACAGGGCTGTTTAGCCAAAGGGGAGACAGTCGGTCTTCCCCTCCAGCAACAGAGCTGTGTATCTAAAGGGGAGACAGTTAGTCTCCCCCTCCCACAACCAGGCTCCAACCAGGCTACTTCCGTGGTAGCGCTGGCACCAGGGCAGAGTACCGCTGGTCTCTGCCCACTCAGCAACCCACCAATTGTTAGTCTTGTTTCTAAACCAAAACCATGTCAATAAACAAACTAAAAAAATATATAAAGAATTGCATATCAATTACACATCATAGACTTGTAAATGGATTAAACAACTGGGGATTATGGGTTTGGGAAGTTACACTTAACAGCTTTGCTGGGGTGGTCTTTGCCTCCTCCTTCTGGCCAAGAGTTGAATATCCCACTAGTAATTGGAATGACGTCGTGGACTCTCCATGTCTGGAAAGACAGAAATTTATCAGGTAAGCATAAATTTTGTTTTTTACAGTTTTTATAGACAGTTTAAAAGTTATATAACATAAAAAGGCCTCATAAATAATATAGAATTATGCAGCCACTGCAAAAAATGTAAAGCTCCAGCTCATCTGACAAAAAGCCGACAACATCACTAATCTGTGATAGTGCAGCTCCTCTGTGCAAGAAAATATGAGCTCCAAGATGGCAGCTTCCAGTATGACAGGGGTCGACAAATTCATTTAAAATTCATTTAAAATCCTATTGGCTGTTCAAATCAGCCAGTAGGATGAGAGCTACTGAAATTATATTGCCTATTCAAATCAGCCAAATAGAATTTCAGTAGCTCTCGTCCTATTGGCTGATTTGAACAGCCAATACGATTTAAATAGCTCTCATCCTATTGGCTGATTTGAATTTCAAAAATCAAATCAGCCAATAGGAATGCAAAGGACGCCATTTTGAAAAGGCTCCCTTGCATTGAAGATTCAGTGTACAGCAGTGACCATATGAAGAGGACGCTCCACGCCGGATGTCTTCAAGGATGGATTTGCTCCGCGCCGCCGGGATGAAGATAGAAGACGTTGCTGGGATGAAGATAGAAGATGCCGTCTGGATGAAGATAGAAGACACCCCCTGGATGGATGAAGACCTCGCCGCCTGGATGAAGACTTCTCACCGCCTGGATTTCTGGACTTCAGAAAAAGTAAGTGAATCTTCGGAGGTTAGTGTTAGGTTTTTTAAACTTTTTTTGGGTGGATTTTTTTTTAGATTAGGGTTTGAGCTATCTTAAAAGAGCTGAATGCCCTTTTAAGGGCAATGTAAAAGAGCTGAATGCCCTTTTAAGGGCAATGCCCATACAAATGCAATTTTCAGGACAATGGGTAGCTTAGGTTTTTGTTAGATTTAGGTTTTTTATTTTGAGGGGTTGGTTGGGTGGTGGGTTTTACTTGTATTTTTTTACAGGTAAAAGAGCTGATTTCTTTAGGGCAATGCCCTACAAAAGGGTCTTTTAAGGGCTATTGGTAGTTTATTGTAGGCTAGAGATTTTTTTTTATTTTGGGGGGCTTTTTTATTTTCATAGGGCTATTAGATTAGGTGTAATTGTTAGTTTTTTTAATTTCATTTGTTATTTTTCGTAATTTAGTGTTTGTTATTTTTTTGTAATTTTGTGTTTTTTATTTTTTGTAATTTAGTATTTTTTGTTTTTATAATTGTAGATTTTTATTAGTGTTAGGTTTTTTAATGTGTAATTTAGTTTATTTAATTTGTAGTTATTTTAATTTTAGTATAATAGTAATGTTAGTTTAATATATAGACCTCTATTTATGAAAGGTCTCGCGGACCTGATCCAGCAGTGCGGATCAGGTCCGCAAGACCTCGCTGAATGCGAAGAGCAATATGCTCTCCGTATTCAGCATTGTAGACTCACGGCCAATTGGCTGGCAGCAGGGAGCTGTCAATCAACCCGATCGTACTCTATCGGGTTGAATTGTGGCGATTCCTGTCCGCCTGCTCAGAGCAGGCGGACAGGGTTATGGAGCAGCGGTCTTTATGACCGCTACTTCATAACTGCTGTTTCTGGCGAGTCTGAAGACTCGCCAGAAACATGGGCCATCAAGCACCATTCGGAGCTTGATAGATAGGCCCCATAGTTTAAACTTAGGTATTTTTAATTTCACAGGTAAGTTTTTATTTATTTTAAGATAAGGATATTGTAATTTTAATTTAAAGTTAGGGGGTTGTTAGGTTTAGGGGTTAATAAGTTTAATTTAGTTTTTTTGCGATGTGGGGGCTGGCGGTTTAGGGGTTAATAGGTTTATTTAGTGGCGGTGATGTGGGAGGCCAGAGGTTTAGGGGTTAATAATTTTCTTAAGTGGCGGCGGAATAGGGGTTAATATCTTTATTATAGTGTGGAGATGTTGGGGTGCGGGGGAATAGGGGTAAATAACTTTATTATAGTGGCAACGATGTCGACGGAGCGGCGGAATAGGGGATAATAAATGTTATTAGTGGCGGCGATGTCGGGAGCGGCAGTTTAGGGGTTAATAAGTTTAATATAGTATTTGTGATGCGGGATGGCCTCGGTTTAGGGGTTAATCGGTAGTTTATGGGTGTTTAGTGTACTTTGTAACAGTTTAGTTATGAGTTTTGTGTAACAGTTTTGTTGCGAAAAACTCATAACTACTGCTCTCAGATAGCGGAACGGATCGTATCGGTATAGGCTGGAACACAAGCATTTTAGCCTCATCGCTCAACTTGTAATCGCAGCGCTATAGAATTCCGAGGCAAAAACATCATTTTTTTTAGTGCGGGACTGATGATACGTTACAGGCTAAAATGCTTTTGGTACAGTTACCAACAAGACTAGTAATGGCTGCGTTCCGTTTTTTTACGCTGAAATGGGCATTTTTTAACGTTAAAACTGGAACGCAAAACTTGTAATCTAGGTGTTTATTAGGTATATTGCGTTGTTGGGGGTTGGCGGTTTAGGGGTTAATAGGTTGATTAGATATTTTTTGCGATGTGGGGGTTGGCAGATTAGGGGTTAATAGATTTTATTTAGTTATTGCGTTGGGGGGATGACGGTTGACAGGTAGCTATTGCACATGCTTTAGGTGTTAATTAGAACTTCCAGGGAGTTACGGTACTTATATATTCAGTGCAAGGCTTGCTGCTTCTGCCATTGTGTGGCGAGGTGAAAATAGAATAAAATTTCTCCATTTTTGCCGTGTTAAATATATGATACCGACTTGTGACACGGTTCTATGTTAGTTTTTGGGAGTAAAATTAGCGGGCGACGGCTGAAATATACGTGCCGCAATTATATGCGGTGCCGTATATGTGATAGCAATACCAGACTAAAAACTGGCGTCGCCGACTTTTGCGGGCGACGTCCCATTTGTAATCTCGCCCCTGGTCTTGGAAAAGTAATATCAAGCAGATCTAAAAAAACACATGGGGATTTTTGAAGGGGGTGTTAAATTATGTGCACAATAAAAAAAAAATACGGTATGTCTAGAGACCGCCTAATAAAATTTATTGTATAGCAGACAAGTCCCTCTCTTAAAAATTGCACAATTTTTGTCTGTATAGTCAGGTGATCACTGTGGTAACTTTTATTTCTGCACTGCACAATGGGGCCTCTCTAATCTATATTATAACCCCCAGAAGCCTGCATGGGCCTCCATTTTCCATGTGGCTACCCCTGATGACAATTTAGTACGTTGACAGTAGTAGTCACTGGGCCATTTTCACTATTATTTTCTAAAATCTATTATTAAAAAATTATACTTTTTATAGGTTTTTCCACAGCTATCTTGCATGCCATGAATTATAAATATAATAATACTATATTGTGAATCTGATGGGTAATCTGACTTACAATAGGGTCTAAATGTAGGTAGCCAAAAAAGCTAAAAATTGGCTCAATGCTGGGGTGAGAAAAAGCTTAGCAGCAAAAGAGTTAAAGAAGAGAAAGAATACTGATGTTTTGTAGGGTAGCAGAAAAATATTTGTTTTCTGGACATTAAAATTTAATATTTTTCTGTTTTTTAGCATAGTTGGAAGCCAATGTACAGTTCATATAGCCCCCTGGCAACTACATGCTTACCATTGCTATACGGATGAATATGAATCTCCATGAATATGCTCATATACACTATATGGTCAAAAGTATGTGGACACCTGACCATCACAGGCCAGAAATTTCACAAACTGACTTGTGGCAAAGGTGGCATCCCATGACAGTGCCACGTTTAAAGTCATTGAGCTCTTCAGTACAGCTCATTGTACTAATAATTTTTGTCTACGGAGCTTTCATGGCTATGTGCGGGATCTTATGCACTTGTTAGCAATGGGTGTGGCTGAAACACCTGAACTCAGTAATTAGTAGGGTGTCCACATACTTAAGGCCATATAGTGTACATAAGAACAGATGTTCTATTTGAGCTTTACTGTTGTATTGAACAGCTAAATGAATCACTACAAAGCTATCTGATCACTGCACATCAGATATACACACAGTACAATGCACGCATAATAATCAATATGCTTATTGGGAAATTATGCAAATTTGAGAAAGCAGCCAAATAAACTATTAACATTGAATCTACATAAAAAATGAAATAATGAAGCTCATTCTTTATTGTATAAATCAGAGCAAGCAATTATACTTGTTTGTTTTTTAGATTTCACAACACACAATTAGGTCAATGCCGTTAATGAGCTACTTGCATGAATTCAAGTCTTAGATCCAAACCAGGTGGTAGCTATAAGGTTGATAATTATGGTAATATTGTATATATCTCCCTTGATGTGAAGTGCCTTTAGTGTAATTCAACAGAAGGGTCAAGCTGGAAAGCAGTAGAGCAATTTGCATAAGATTATTTAACATTTTCTATTAAAGAATTCAGGATACTTCATTTGTGCATCACATATAGAAGAAAAAATAATTTAGTAATTAAAGGGCCGTTCTAGAGAAAAAAAATGATATGCACTCATATCAACACAAATTTATGTGTTTAAAGGGACATGATAGTTGAAATTAAAGGGATAGTAAATACCAAAAATGTTATTGTTTAAAAAGATAGATAATACCTTTATTTACCATTCCCCAGTTTTGCATACCTAGCACTGTTATAGAAATATACTTTTTACTTCTGTAATTATCTTGTATATAAGCATATGTAGACTGCCCTCTTATCATAGATCTTTTGACAGACTTGCATTTCAAGCAATTAGTGCTGACTCTTAAATAACTCCACGTGCATGAGCACAATTATATGAAGCACATAAACTAACACCCTCTAGATGTAAACAACTGTTAAATGCATTCAGATAAGAGGCAGTCTTCAAGGGCTTAGACATTAGCATATGAGCCTACCTAGGTTTAGCTTTAAACTAAGGATACTAAAGAACAAAGCAAATTTGATGATAAAAGTACACTAGAAAGTTGTTTAAAATGACATGCCCTATCTGAATCATGAAAGTTTAATTTGGACTTACTATCCCTTTAAATGTCCATGATTTAGATAGAGCATGCAATTTTATAACTTTCCTATTTACTTCTGTTGTCTAATTTGTTTTGTTTTCTTGGTAACCTTTATTAAAAAGCATGCCTAGGTAGGCGCAGGAGCAGCAACACACTACTGGCAGCTAGTTGCTGATTGGTGGATACATATATATGCCTCTTGTTATTGGCTCACCCAATCTGCCCAGCTAGTAGTGCATTGATGCTCCTTCAACAAAGGATACCAAGTGAATGAAGCAAATTTGATAGAATTAAATTGGAAATTTGTTTTTAAAATTGCAAATCTTAATCATGAAAGAAAAAAAATTGCCTCATGCCCCTTTAATATCTGCAAAGAGGTTAAACACTTAGATAAATACCGCTTGGAATCTGCAGAGACCTGCTGGTACTGAGCACAAACTGCTGCTGAGCTAATCAGCAGTATTGTTGTGCAGCTGGGTCGTGTGACTAGTTCTGCTGCTTGGGTCAGACTCAGCAGCAGTAGCAACCAGCAGTTCTCTCTGGCTGCAGAGTGGTACTTTACTTATGTTTTTAACCCCTGTGCGACACATAGATTTGCAGGGTCTAACAAATAAGATAAAATGACCCTTTAAATAATTCTAGTGTTCATTTTTTAGCCTTGAATATACTGAAATAATTCATACATATTATATTCACTTTTTTTCTTTTTTTTTAATTTTACAGTGTAAAAAAAAAAGTTTTATACTAAATGCTATCTTAGATATTTTAAGTTTTAAAAATGGAAGAAAATAAAACTGTCAAACATCAGATTTGAAGCCTCCTCCACAATAACTGTCATTCCTCTGTGGTTAGAGAGTGTAATCGAAATTGTCATAACTAATATTACTATTTGACTTTATAGTAACGTTTTATCTCTAACACTCAAATATAATAACTTTAATGCATTTAGAATCCACTGCTATTTATCAATAATGGTTTCCATATCACAGGTACCAATGGTGTTCCAATATAATGAAGGTATTTGTCAAAACCCCAGCAAGATACATAGATTAAATTGAAATGTTTTGAAATTAAGAGTGAAGCAGAGGTTAAAGGGATATGAAACCCAAAAATGTTCTTTCATGATTTAGATAGAGAATACAATTTTAAACAACTTTCCAATTTACTTCTATTATCTACTTTGCATTGTTCTTTTGCTATCTGTTGTTGAAAAGCATATCTAGGTAGGCTCAGGGGCTGGGACCTAGCTGCTGATTGGTGGCTGCACAGATATACCTCTTATTATTGGTTTATTGCTCCCAATAGTAAATTGTATCTCCTTTAATAAAAGATACCAAGCGAATGAAACACAATTGATAATATATGGAAATTGGAAAGTTGTTTTAAATTGTATGTTGTGACTGAATAAGGAAATAAAAATGTTCGGTTTCATGTTCCTTTAATCACAGAGTTACAGCAGATAACATTGGTGAGTCAGTCTATAGCATCCATAATACTTTCTAAAAGGGGCGTTTCAGTTTTGACTGGAAGCATTTTTGCAATATACTGTATATACAGTATATATATATATATATATATATATATATATATATACAGAGGCGAAACTACAGGGGGTGCAGAGGTCGCAGGTGCGACTGGGCCCCTGAGGGTGGGGGCCCAGCTTAAAAAAAAAAAAAAATTATACTTTTTTTTTATAAATAACGTTAACCTACCACTGCCTGCACTGATATCATGGGAGTGTGACATGACTACAGGGGTTAGTGTTTCTGTTTTACCCATTGGTGTTTATGTGTGAGTGTGTGTGTATATATGTGACTGTATGTGTATTTATGCATGTATGTGTGTTTGTGTATGTTTGTGGAACCAGCAAATTACAGACCGTGTTACTACAGCATGGGGGGGCAGGGGGTAAACAGTGTCACTATACAGTACCACTATATAAAGTATGGGGGGTGGACCATGTCACTGACTACTGTGGTCACTTTATAAAGTACTGGGCGGGTAGGGTCAGGCCAGTCATCTCACCGGCAGATTACAGACTGTGTCACTAACTTACTATATACAGTACTGGGGGGTTAAATAGTGTCACTATATATATACAGTAATAGGGGGTCAGACCATCTCACAGACTGTGGGCACAGGGTACCTCCTTTTGCAGACGTAATCTGATTTACATTTTTTTCTGTGTTAAATGTAAAAACAAAATAAAAAAATGATATGTATTAAATTCACCTTTTTTGGAGGGGGGAGGGGTGGTGGGGGGGGCCCCTTCTTAGATTCTTGCACCTGGGCCCTGTGGTTTCTAGTTACGCCTCTGTACTGCTCAACTAGCCTAAGGCACGTGTAACATCTGGTAATTACTCAGTTTGCATAATTGCTGACATGATACAAGCCCCACCTGCTGAGAATATCTAGATACACTTCACATGCAAATGCAGAAAAAAAAATGCAAACACTAAAACAAGAAAAGTTAAAAAAAAACTTTTACTAGAAGCATTTTTGCCAATATATGTACAATATCAATATGTTTCTATTCTATTCATCTATGTGCATTTTAATTTTGAACAGAAACTACCTTTAAAGGGACATGAAACCCAACATTTTTCTTTCATGATTCAAATAGAGAATACAATATTAAAGGGACATGCCACCCACATTTTTTCTTTTATGATTTAGAAAGAGAATGCAATTTTAAACATCTTTCTAATTTACTTATATTATCTAGTTTGTTTTATTCTCTTGATATTCTTTGATGAAAAGCATATCTAGATATGCTCACTAGCTGCTGATTGGTTGCTGCACATAGAAGCCTCGTGTGATTGGCTCACCATGTGCATTGCTTTTTCTTCATCTAAGGATATTTAAAAAATGAAGCAAAATAAATAATGGAAGTAAATTGTAATGTTGTTTAAATTTCTATTCTCTATCTAATCATGAAAGAAAGATTTTGGGTTTAGTGGCCCTTTAAACAATATTCCAATTTACTTCCATTATCTTATTTGCTTCATTCTCTAGATATCCTTTGTTGAAGAAACATAAATGCACATGGGTAGGCCAATCACACGAGGCAGCTATGTGCTGCCACCAATCAGCAGCTACTGAGCCTATTTAGATAGGCTTTTCAACAAAAGATATCAAGAGAATGAAGCAAATTCGATAATTGAAGTAAATTGGAGAGTTGTTTACAATTTCATACTCTTTCTAAATCATGAAAGAAAAACTTTGGGTTTAATGTCCCTTTAAGATATGTGCATACATATTCAAGGCAATATTTAAAACAACATTAAACACCTCTTGCTTTGTTTAATGATATAGTGCTTTGTCCCAGGGTCCATAGAGAGGCCAAAAAGCAAATGATGTGCTAATGCTGCAAATCAATTAACTGGTTTAAGCTGATTTAAGCAATTTGCATCATTTTAAAAACAGGGGGCGCGATCCGATATACGGCATAGTTTTTGGCGCAAGCGAGGGAAGCCACGTCGCCCGCAGTTTCAGCTCGCAACTCGAGCTATCCAATATACAGCGCCGTCAGATGCTAAACTGGCGTAAGTCGGATAAACCAGCGATGTCCAGAAATCTGCGTAAGTACAAATTTCTGGAGTCGCCAGTGACTTACGGCACGTTAGAAACTGCCGGCGCCTACAAAACCTGACTAAAGTCTAAATCTCCCGTACTGTCTAACACGCCTCCCCCAAGTAAGCCCGACACGCTATCCCCCTCACTATCCTAACAATAAAATATGTATTAACCCCTAAACCGCCGCTCCTGGACCCCGCCGCCACCTAATAAAGTTATTAACCCCTAAACAGCCGCACCCGGACCCTGCCGCCAGCTATATTAAATCTATAACCCCCTAAAGTGAGCCCCTAACACAGCCGCCATCTACCTTACCTACCCCCTAAAGTGAGCCCCTACCCCGCCGCCATCTACCTTACCTACCCCCTAATGTGAGCCCCTTACACTGCCCCCATCTACCTTACCTATCCCCTAAAGTGAGCCCCTACCCCACCGCCATCTATTTTAAAATTATTAATCCCTAATTTAATCCCCCTACCCCGCCACCATCTATATTAAATTATTTAACCCCTAAAATACTAAACTATCCCTACCACTAAACCTAAGTCTAACCCTACAAATAGCCCTGAATAAACTAAACTAAATTACAAAAAAAAACAAAACACTAAATTACAAAAAAAAAAAAAGATTACAGCAATTTTAAGCTAATTACACCTATTCTAAGCCCCCTAATAAAATAATAAAGCCCTAAAAAAATCCCTACCCTATTCTACATTATAAAATACCCAGCTCTGTACCAGCCCTTAAAAGGGCTTTTTGCGGGGTATTTACCCCAAGTTAACAGCTCTTTTGCCTGTAAAAAAAAAGAATACAACACCCCCCCTAACATTACAACCCACCACCCACATACCCCTATTCTAAACCCACCCAAACCCCCATTAAAAAGACCTAACACTACCCCCCTGAAGATCTCCCTACCTTGTCTTCACCCAACCGGGCCGAACTCCTCATCCGATCCGGGCGATGTCTTTATCCAAGCGGCAAAGAAGAAGTCTTATCCCGGCTATGTCTTTATCCAAGCGGCAGCAAAGTCTTCTTCCATCCGGCAGCATCTTCCATCAAGCGGCATCTTCAATCTTCTTTCTTCGCTCCTCCGACGCAGAGCATCCATCCCGGCCGACGACTGAACGACGAATGAGGTACCTTTAAATAACGTCATCCAAGATGGCGTCCGTCGAATTCCGATTGGCTGATAGGATTCTATCAGCCAATCGGAATTAAGGTAGAAATATATGATTGGCTGATTGAATCAGCCAATCAGATTCAAGTTCAATCCGATTGGCTGAATCCTATCAGCCAATCGGAATTCGACGGACGCCATCTTGGATGACGTCATTTAAAGGTACCTCATTCGTCGTTCAGTCGTCGGCCGGGATGGATGCTCCGCGTCGGAGTAGCGAAGAAAGAAGATTGAAGATGCCGCTTGATGGAAGATGCTGCCGGATGGAAGAAGACTTTGCTGCAGCTTGGATAAAGACATCGCCGGGATGAAGACTTCTTCTTTGCCGCTTGGATAAAGACATCGCCCGGATCGGATGAGGAGTTCGGCCCGGTTGGGTGAAGACAAGGTAGGGAGATCTTCAGGGGGGTAGTGTTAGGTTTTTTTAAGGTGGGTTTGGGTGAGTTTAGAATAGGGGTATGTTGGTGGGTTGTAATGTTGGGGGGTGTTGTGTTCTTTTTTTTTACAGGCAAAAGAGCTGTTAACTTGGGGTAAATACCCCGCAAAAAGCCCTTTTAAGGGCTGGTACAGAGCTGGGTATTTTATAATTTAGAATAGGGTAGGGAATTTTTTATTTTGGGGGGCTTTATTATTTTATTAGGGTGCTTAGAATAGGTGTAATTAGCTTAAAATTGCTGTAATCTTTTTTTTTTTTGTAATTTAGTGTTTTTTTTTTTTTTAATTTAGTTTTGATTATTTAATTGTATTTTTAGATAGATATTTGTAGTTTATTTAAAGGGACAATCTAGTCAAAATTAAACTTTCATGATTCAGATAGGGCATGTAATTTTAAACAACTTTCCAATTTACTTCTATTATCTAATATGCTTCATTCTTTAGATATCCTTTGTTGAAGAAATAGCAATGCACATGGGTGAGCCAATCACACAAGGCCTCTATGTGCAGCAACCAATCAGCAGCTACTGAGCATATCTAGATATGCTTTTCAGCAAGTGATATCAAGAGAATGAAGCAAATTAGATAATAGAAGTAAATTAGAAAGTTGTTTAAAATGAAATACTCTTTTTAAATCGCGAAAGAAAAATTTTGGGTTTCATGTCCCTTTAATTTATTGATAGTGTAGGTGTATTTGTAACTTAGGTTAGGATTTATTTTACAGGTAATTGAGTAATTATTTTAACTAGGTAGCTATTAAATAGTTAATAACTATTTAATAGCTATTATACCTAGTTAAAATAATTAACAATTTACCTGTAAAATAAATATAAACCATAACATAGCTACAATGTAATTATTAATTATATTGTAGCTATCTTACGGGTAGATTTAGAGTTTTGTCGGTAACGACCCGAAAAGCTAACGCCGGCTTTTTTCTGGCCGCACCATAAAAATAACTCTGGTATTGAGAGTCCACATAAAGGCTGCGTTAGGCTCCAAAAAAGGAGCGTAGAGCATATTTAACACAGCTTCAACTCTCGATACCAGAGTTGCTTACGGACGCGGCCAGCCTCAAAAACGTGCTTGTGCACGATTCCCCCATAGAAAACAATGGGGCTGTTTGAGCTGAAAAAAACCTAACACCTGCAAAAAAGCCGCGTTCAGCTCCTAACGCAGCCCCATTATTTGCTATGCGGAAACACTTCCTAAGTCTGCACCTAACACTCTAACATGTACCCCGAGTCTAAACACCCCTAACCTTACACTTATTAACCCCTAATCTGCCGCCCCCGCTATCGCTGACCCCTGCATATTATTATTAACTATTAACAAAAGAAGGACAGAGAAAGTGAAGCATATTGGGCACACTTATAAGGGTCAAAACCAATACTATATTGCAGTGTGGTGTGTCGTGAATTGATTAAAACTTAACTTTTATATTTTAATTTGAATAAAAAATTGTGGAGGTTCCCACCATTGAGTGTTTTTAAAATTCTATTAAAATTGTGTCCGAGTGATACTCGGTACGCAAAGGCTCCTCTCAGGTTTGATACAGTGATCAGTCTGTATCACACTGTCCTATTGGGTTAGTTCAACAGATTCAATGCTAATAACCTTAACTAAATACTATTCACACAGGATATTTAGTACCATATATTATTGGATGATAACAAGTGCTAATGGATCATTCAAATATTACTCCATTCCCATATGTAAGGAGTGTGATGACGGTGTCAGTTTATTCAACCACTACTTGGATATATATGGGAGTGTGTTATTACCACAGCATGATTCTTTATGTTTTTTATAAAAGGCGTTATTATTTCAGTACAATTTTATTGATCGGTATCTGTGACCTAGAAATTGTGACACAGTTCACTGATTTCTATTTGTATAGAGAACGACTCTTAAGGGATACGTGTGTATCAAATTTGCTTTCCCATAAAAAATTATTCAGAGAAAAAATATATATCGCTTGTGGAAGTGTGATTCCCCGTGTTTTTGTGACACTGTTAGCACTTCTATTTCTAATTAAGTTCAAATAGATGTTTGAACTGATATCATATGATTCTAAGGTTATACAGAGTCAGGTGGCACTATACAGGCTTGTAAATAGCGATAGCCTGAATTGAGTGCAATTGTATTATGAGGCTAAATAGCCAAACCATTTAAATTCAAGCTATAAATATCGCTCCGGTGAAAAAGCGCTGTAGTTATACTAGACCATGAAATATAACCCAGAATCAATTGGTACTAAGATTGTCTCCTAGCGATAGCCTAAAGTTTGAGCAATATGCTCCGATACCAGTAAGGCTAACTTGAACCTGAATCGTTATTATTTACAGGTTAGTACTCGCTATGGTAGATGACCAGTGATTTAAATTAAAGTTTTTTAAAAGTTAAAGCTAAGGTGCCTAAAAGAGGCCAACAATTAATACTAAAACCCAACGGACTGATTGAGAGGAGCAGTGCGAACGCCTGACGCGCGTTTCGCAACTGCTTTTTCAGAGGCGTTCGGCCCGACCGCCACACGCTACTTTTAAAGGATCATCAGCCAATCACATGGCCGATTACATTCCTGCCAATGAGTATCAACCTATCAGCTGCTCTCTAGCATCTTACAGTGTTACGATGACATAGTAGCGTCATAGTCAGCTGTGGCCTATAAGATGCGGGGGTGTGTCTGTTATCGTAATCCAATAGATTTCTTGTATTGTGTTTATGTTTTAATAACAGCTTATCTTGACGTGCATTTGGGCAATCAGCAGAAATTACAATTACTCCATATGTGTATTATTTAATACCGGGCAAGTATCAGCACATCTGTCCATAATGGTTGACAATATATGTTACTTAATGGCCAAAGCAGAGATCATGATGTTTTCACAATCCCATTTATATCGCGGCAATTGCCTTATCCTTTCTACTGGATCTTATGATGGGATGTTTTGTGTACTCGTGTCAGTGTTTTATTCATATATATTTATAAAGATCAACATTAATAACAGTTTTCTTATACATATGTGCAATTCTGATACGTGGTAGAGGGGCAATTCATCGCTATTGTGACATCACTATTATTTCCACAATGGTTATTATATAGTTGTTATTACGTTTCATTCTACATTAAAAAAATTTCCAATATGTTTCCACTGCAAGGTTTGTGTTAATATCCATAATGTTAGAAGGACATGAATTTGTAATTTCATTTAATGTTTGTATCTTTGTGTGTTCAAAGATATAGTACTAATATAACATAATTTCTATGCTAATGGAGTATGTTATATAGTTAGACATGAAATTCTCAAAATGTTTGGATATTCAATGTCTTATGTAGTTCTAACTCACAATTAACAGTTTACATTTTTAGATTATATATGGTTACATATGATATCCTGATTTTTAAGTTAGGAGTTAGGTCAACCCCATTGGGATATTCCATTAGATGATTTGTATCATTCCATGTCAAGCTGGTTCTATAATTTCTGATCTTATTATTAGACTCCAATCAATATTATGTATATTATTTGAACTGGGGTCCCATAGATATATCAGTGTGGTTAGATTATTCAGTCTTTCATTTAAATCTTTATTTTTCTTTTCATATGTTTATTGGATATGGTACAGGATGATCTTGTTTTTGCTTAATCCCCTTTTGGTACAAGAGTATGATTGTAAGGATTAATGTAGATACGCACTGTATTGTATCATTTCGTTCAGACCATTGGGTTTCATGCTCTGTAACCATAAAATCCACTTGGATTCCGCTCTTAAGAGGGTATTTTCCTAACCCAAAAATAAAGATTTAAATGAAAGACTGAATAATCTAACCACACTGATATATCTATGGGACCCCAGTTCAAATAATATACATAATATTGATTGGAGTCTAATAATAAGATCAGAAATTATAGAACCAGCTTGACATGGAATGATACAAATCATCTAATGGAATATCCCAATGGGGTTGACCTAACTCCTAACTTAAAAATCAGGATATCATATGTAACCATATATAATCTAAAAATGTAAACTGTTAATAGTGAGTTAGAACTATATAAGACATTGAATATCCAAACATTTTGAGAATTTCATGTCTAACTATATAACATACTCCATTAGCATAGAAATTATGTTATATTAGTACTATATCTTTGAACACACAAAGATACAAACATTAAATGAAATTACAAATTCATGTCCTTCTAACATTATGGATATTAACACAAACCTTGCAGTGGAAACATATTGGAATTTTTTTTAATGTAGAATGAAACGTAATAACAACTATATAATAACCATTGTGGAAATAATAGTGATGTCACAATAGCGATGAATTGCCCCTCTACCACGTATCAGAATTGCACATATGTATAAGAAAACTGTTATTAATGTTGATCTTTATAAATATATATGAATAAAACACTGACACGAGTACACAAAACATCCCATCATAAGATCCAGTAGAAAGGATAAGGCAATTGCCGCGATATAAATGGGATTGTGAAAACATCATGATCTCTGCTTTGGCCATTAAGTAACATATATTGTCAACCATTATGGACAGATGTGCTGATACTTGCCCGGTATTAAATAATACACATATGGAGTAATTGTAATTTCTGCTGATTGCCCAAATGCACGTCAAGATAAGCTGTTATTAAAACATAAACACAATACAAGAAATCTATTGGATTACAATAACAGACACACCCCCGCATCTTATAGGCCACAGCTGACGATGACGCTACTATGTCATCGTAACACTGTAAGATGCTAGAGAGCAGCTGATAGGTTGATACTCATTGGCAGGAATGTAATCGGCCATGTGATTGGCTGATGATCCTTTAAAAGTAGCGTGTGGCGGTCGGGCCGGACGCCTCTGAAAAAGCAGTTGCGAAACGCACGTCAGGCGTTCGCACTGCTCCTCTCAATCAGTCCGTTGGGTTTTAGTATTAATTGTTGGCCTCTTTTAGGCACCTTAGCTTTAACTTTTAAAAAACTTTAATTTAAATCACTGGTCATCTACCATAGCGAGTACTAACCTGTAAATAATAACGATTCAGGTTCAAGTTAGCCTTACTGGTATCGGAGCATATTGCTCAAACTTTAGGCTATCGCTAGGAGACAATCTTAGTACCAATTGATTCTGGGTTATATTTCATGGTCTAGTATAACTACAGCGCTTTTTCACCGGAGCGATATTTATAGCTTGAATTTAAATGGTTTGGCTATTTAGCCTCATAATACAATTGCACTCAATTCAGGCTATCGCTATTTACAAGCCTGTATAGTGCCACCTGACTCTGTATAACCTTAGAATCATATGATATCAGTTCAAACATCTATTTGAACTTAATTAGAAATAGAAGTGCTAACAGTGTCACAAAAACACGGGGAATCACACTTCCACAAGCGATATATATTTTTTCTCTGAATAATTTTTTATGGGAAAGCAAATTTGATACACACGTATCCCTTAAGAGTCGTTCTCTATACAAATAGAAATCAGTGAACTGTGTCACAATTTCTAGGTCACAGATACCGATCAATAAAATTGTACTGAAATAATAACGCCTTTTATAAAAAACATAAAGAATCATGCTGTGGTAATAACACACTCCCATATATATCCAAGTAGTGGTTGAATAAACTGACACCGTCATCACACTCCTTACATATGGGAATGGAGTAATATTTGAATGATCCATTAGCACTTGTTATCATCCAATAATATATGGTACTAAATATCCTGTGTGAATAGTATTTAGTTAAGGTTATTAGCATTGAATCTGTTGAACTAACCCAATAGGACAGTGTGATACAGACTGATCACTGTATCAAACCTGAGAGGAGCCTTTGCGTACCGAGTATCACTCGGACACAATTTTAATAGAATTTTAAAAACACTCAATGGTGGGAACCTCCACAATTTTTTATTCAAATTAAAATATAAAAGTTAAGTTTTAATCAATTCACGACACACCACACTGCAATATAGTATTGGTTTTGACCCTTATAAGTGTGCCCAATATGCTTCACTTTCTCTGTCCTTCTTTTGTTAATAATTCTTATTATTTGGCATAAGGCACTACCTACTGTAAACACTCAGGTTTTGTTTCAATAGGTTCCACGGGACAAAACCCCAAAACCTCCCCCCCTCTTTCCCTAGAGGTCATAGGGACTCCATACACATATTATTATTAACCCCTAATCTGCCGCTCCGTAAACCGCCGCTACTTACATTATCCCTATGTACCCCTAATCTGCTGCCCTAACATCGCCGACCCCTATATTATATTTATTAACCCCTAATCTGCCCCCCACAATGTCGCCTCCACCTGCCTACACTTATTAACCCCTAATCTGCCGACCGGACCGCACCGCTATTATTATAAAGTTATTAACCCCTAATCCGCCTCACTAACCCTATAATAAATAGTATTAACCCCTAATCTGCCCTCCCTAACATCGCCGACACCTAACTTCAAACATTAACCCCTAATCTGCCGACTGGAGCTCACCGCTATTCTAATAAATGTATTAACCCCTAAAGCTAAGTCTAACCCTAACACTAACACCCCCCTAAATTAAATATTATTTTAATCTAACGAAATTAATTAACTCTTATTAAATAAATTATTCCTATTTAAAGCTAAATACTTACCTGTAAAATAAATCCTAATATAGCTACAATATAAATTATAATTATATTACAGCTATTTTAGGATTAATATTTATTTTACAGGTAACTGTATTTATTTTAACCAGGTACAATAGCTATTAAATAGTTAAGAACTATTTAATAGCTAAAATAGTTAAAATAATTACAAAATTACCTGTAAAATAAATCCTAACCTAAGTTACAATTAAACCTAACACTACACTATCAATAAATAAATTAAATACAATACCTACAAATAACTACAATGAAATAAACTATCTAAAGTACAAAAAATAAAAAAGAACTAAGTTACAAAAAATAAAAAAATATTTACAAACATAAGAAAAATATTGCAACAATTCTAAACTAATTACACCTACTCTAAGCCCCCTAATAAAATAACAAAGCCCCCCAAAATAAAAAAATGCCCTACCCTATTCTAAATTACTAAAGTTCAAAGCTCTTTTACCTTACCAGCCCTGAACAGGGCCCTTTGCGGGGCATGCCCCAAGAAGTTCAGCTCTTTTGCCTGTAAAAAAAACATACAATACCCCCCCCAACATTACAACCCACCACCCACATACCCCTAATCTAACCCAAACCCCCCTTAAATAAACCTAACACTAAGCCCCTGAAGATCTTCCTACCTTATCTTCACCATACCAGGTTCACCGATCGATCCAGAAGAGCTCCTCTGATGTCCTGATCCAAGCCCAAGCGGGGGGCTGAAGAGGTCCATGATCCGGCTGAAGTCATCATCCAAGCGGGAGCTGAAGAGGTCCATGATCCGGCTGAAGTCTTCATCCAAGCGGGAGCTGAAGAGGTCCATGATCCGGAAGAAGTCTTCTATCAACGGCATCTTCAATCTTCTTTCTTCGGGAGCCATCATCTTCCATCCGACGCAGAACATTCTCTTCTCCCGACGCCTACTAGCCGAATGACGGTTCCTTTAAATGACGTCATCCAAGATCCAATCAGCCAATCGGATTTGGGGGGGATCAGGGAGGTTGGGGGCTAAGGAGGGGATCCTCCTTTTAAAAACCCTTTTATTTTAGTACTGGCAGACTTTCTGCCAGTACTTAAGATGGCGGGGACAATTGTGGGGTGGGGGAGGGAAGGGAGCTGTTTGGGAGGGATCAGGGGGTGGGATGTGTCAGGTGGGAGGCTGATCTCTACACTAAAGCTAAAATTAACCCTGCAAGCTCCCTACAAACTCCCTAATTAACCCCTTCACTGCTAGCCATAATACACGTGTGAGGCGCAGCAGGATTTAGCGGCCTTCTAATTACCAGAAAGCAACGCCAAAGTCATATATGTCTGCTATTTCTGAACAAAGGGGATCCCAGACAAGTATTTACAACCATTTGTGCCATAATTGCACAAGCTGTTTGTAAATTATTTCAGTGAGAAACCTAAAATTGTGAAAAATTTAACTTTTTTTTCAATTTGATCGCATTTGGCGGTGAAATGGTGGCATGAAATATACCAAAATGTGCCTAGATCAATACTTGGGGTTGTCTACTATACTACACTAAAGCTAAAATTAACCCTACAAGCTCCCTAAAAGCTCCCTAATTAACCCCTTAACTGCTGGGCATAATACACTTGTGGTGCGCAGTGGCATTTAGCGGCCTTCTAATTACCAAAAAGCAACGCCAAAGCCATATATGTCTGCTATTTCTGAACAAAGGGGATCCCAGAGAAGAATTTACAACCATTTATGCCATAATTGCACAAGTTGTTTGTAAATAATTTCAGTGAGAAACCAAAAGTTTGTGAAAAAAATTGTGAAAAAGTGAACGATTTTTTGTATTTGATCGCATTTGGCGGTGAAATGGTGGTATGAAATATACCAAAATTGTCCTAGATCAATACTTTGGGATGTCTACTAAAAAAAAATATATACATGTCAAGGGATATTCAGGGATTCCTGAAAGATATTAGTGTTCTAATGTAACTAGCGCTAATTTTGGAAAAAAGTGGTTTGGAAATAGCAAAGTGCTACTTGTATTTATGGCCCTATAACTTGCAAAAAAAGCAAAGGACATGTAAACATTGGGTATTTCTAAACTCAGGACAAAATTTTGAAACTATTTAGCATGGGTGTTTTTTGGTGGTTGTAGATATGTAACAGATTTTGGGGGTCAAAGTTAGAAAAAGTGTGTTTTTTCTCAATTTTTCAGCATATTTTATATTTTTTTTTATAGTAAATTATAAGATATGATGAAAATAATGGTATCTTTAGAAAGTCCATTTAGTGGCGAGAAAAACGGTATATAATATGTGTGGGTACAGTAAATGAGTAAGAAGAAAATTACAGCTAAACACAAACACTGCAAAAATGTAAAAATAGCCTTGGTCCCAAACGGACAGAAAATGGAAAAGTGCTGTGGTCATTAAGGGGTTAATATAGCTGGCGGCGGTATAGGGGGATTAGATTAGGGGTTAATAATTTTTATATAGGTGGCGGCAGTGTAAGGGGTCAGATTAGGGGATAGATCAGGTAGATGGCGGCGGTGTAAGGGGTCAGATTAGGGGATAGATAAGGTAGATGGCGGCGGTTTTAGGGGTTCACATTAGGGGATTGATCAGTTAGATGGTGGCAGTTTTAGGGGCTCACAGTAGGGGGTTAGTTTATGTAGATGGCGGCGGGGTCCGGGAGCGGCGGTTTAGGGGTTAAATACTTTATTAGGGATTGCGGCTGGGGAACGCGGTTGACAGGTAGATAGACATTGCGCATGCATTAGGTGTTAAGTTTTATTTAGCAGCTAGTTTAGAGAGTTATGGGGCTCCAATAGTCAGCGTAAGGCTTCTTACGGCTGCTTTTTGTGGCGAGGTGAAAATGTAGTAAGATTTCTCCATTTTTGCCACGTAAGTCCTTACGCTGTATATTGGATACCAAACTGCGCTGGTTTGGTATACCTGTCTATGGCCCAAAAAACTACGGGCGACGCCAGAAATCTACGCGCGTAACTTCTAAGTTACGCCGTATATAGGATACCAAACCAGCGCAAAAATTGGCAAAAGCTGGCGACGATTTTTATCGGATCGGGCCCCAAAGTTACAGATTTTGCTTTCTGGCTTCTCGTGGCATCATAGGACAAAGCACTTTTTTTAATAAATGCAAGAGTTGTTTAAAGGGATAAGAAACTCACATTTGCTTTTATATCTAATAAAAAACATTATGCCAGATTACGAGTTTTGTGTTATGAGCGGCTCGCTACTAACTTGCAAGTTATTTCCACCGCTCACCTTTAAAGGGACATAATACTCATATGCTAAACTTGAAACTGATGCAACTGTAAAAAGCTGACAGGAAAATATCACCTGAGCATCTCTATGTAAAAAAGGAAGATATCTTACATCACAATTTCCTCAGCTCACCAGAGTAAGTTCTGTGTAAAAAGTTATACTCAGCTGCTCCCAGCTGCAGGAAAAAAAATAAAAAAATGAAGAAATGAAAAGCAGCCAATCAGCATCAGCAGTGCTGAGGTCATGAACTCTTTTACTATGATCTCATGAGATTTCACTTAACTCTCATGAGATTTCATTGTTACACTGAATAGGGAAATAACATGAGAGTGCACGAGGCTCATCCTTTCAGCTGTCCAGGGACAGACATACTAATATGCTGCTTAGAAATCCTTTACAATGGGAGGTGGCTACTGAGGAACTTTTGAGGTAAAATATCTTTCTTTTTTACATAGAGATGTTCAGGTCATATTTTCTAGTCAGCTTTTTACAGCTATGCTGCATCACTTTCAAGTGTTTAAACATTTGGGTATTATGGCCCTTTAATAACGCTGCTATTACAGGTTTGCAAAAACCCGGCATTAGCAGGCAATATGGCAGCGTTGAGCTCCATACCGCACACAAATACCAGCGCTGCTTTGAGCTGGTTTTACGTGCTCGTGCACAATTTCCCCATAGACATCAATGTGGAGAGCCGGCTAAAAAAAAGCCTAACACCTGCAATAAAGGAGCGTAAAGCTCCATAATGCAGCCCCATTGATTCCTATGGGGAAAGAAAATTTATGTTTACACCTTACACCCTAACATAAACCCCAAGTCTAAACACCCCTAATCTGTCGCCCCCGACATCGCCGACACCTACAATACACTTATTAACCCCTAATCTGCCGCCCCCAACGTCGCCGCCACCTACCTACACTTATTAACCCCTAATCTGCCACCCCCAATGTTGCTGCCACCTACCTTCACTTATTAACCCCTAATCTGCCGCCCCCAACGTCGCCGCCGCCACTATACTAAAGTTATTAACCCCTCTGGCCTCCCACATCACTAACACTAAATAAATATATTAACCCCTAAACCTAACCCTAAGTCTAACCCTAACCCTAACACCCCTATCCTTAATATAATTAAAATAAATCTAAATAAAACATACTATTATTACCTAACTAATACATATTTAAAACTAAATACTTACTTGTAAAATAAACCCTAAGCTTGCTCGAATATAACTAATAGTTACATTGTAGCTATCTTAGGTTTTATTTTTATTTCACAGCTAAGCTTGTATTTATTTTAACTAGGTAGAATAGTTAGTAAATAGTTATTAACTATTTACTAACTACCTATTTAAAATAAATACAAATTTACCTGTAAAATAAAACCTAACCGGTCTTACACTAACACCTAACATTACACTACAATTAAATAAATTACATTTATTAAATACAATTAACTAAATTACAAAAAATAAAAAACAATAAATTACACAAAATAAAAAAGAAATGATCAAATATTTAAACTAATTACACCTAATCTAATAGCCCTATCAAAATAAAAAAGCCCCCCCAAATAAAAAACCCTAGCCTAAACTAAACTGCTAATAGCCCTTAAAAGGGCCTTTTGTGGGGCATTGCCTGTAAAAAAAAAAATACAAACAACCCCCCCAACAGTAAAACCCACCACCCACACAACCAAACCCCCCAAATAAAACCCTATCTAAATAAACCTAAGCTCCCCATTGCCCTGAAAAGGGCATTTGGATGGGCATTGCCCTTAAAAGGGCATTTAGCTCTTTTTCCTTGCCCAAACCCCTAATCTAAAAATAAAACCCACCCAATAAACCCTTAAAAAAAACTAACACTAACCCCCGAAGATCCACTTACAGCTTAGGTTTTATTTGGGGGGTTTGGTTGTGGGTGGTGGGGTTTACTGTGTTGGGGGGGTGTTTGTATTTTTTTACAGGTAAAAGAGTTGATTTCTTTGGGGCAATGCCCCGCAAAAGGTCCTTTTAAGGGCTATTGTCAGTTTAGTTTAGGCTAGGGTTTTTTTTTATTTTGGAGGGGCTTTTTTATTTTGATAGGGCTATTAGATTAGGTGTAATTAGTTTAAATATTTGATAATTTCTTTTTTATTTTGTGAAATTTATTGTTTTTTTATTTTTTGTAATTTAGTTAATTGTATTTAATTAATGTAATTTAGTTAATTTTAGTGTAATGTTAAGTGTTAGTGTGAGGCAGGTTAGGTTTTATTTTACAGGTATATTTGTATTTATTTTAACTAGGTAGTTAGTAAATAGTTAATAACTATTTACTAACTATTCTACCTAGTTAAAATAAATACAAACTTAGCTGTGAAATAAAAATAAAACCTAAGCTAGCTACAATGTAACTATTAGTTATATTGTAGCTAGCTTAGGGTTTATTTTACAGGTAAGTATTTAGTTTTAAATATGAATTATTTAGTTTTAAATAGGAATTATTTAGTTAATGATAGTAATTTTTATTTAGATTTATTTTAATTATATTAAAGTTAGGGGGTGGTAGGGTTAGGGTTAGGTTTAGGGATTAATAACTTTAGTATAGTGGCGGTGGTGACGTTGGGGACGGCAGATTAGGGGTTAATAATATTTAACTAGTGTTTACGATGCGGGAGTGCAGCGGTTTAGGGGTTAATATGTTTATTATAGTGGCAGCGATGTCTTGAGGGGCAGATTAGGGGTTAATATTTTTATTTTAGTGTTTGTGATGCGGGAGGACCTTGGTTTAGGGGTTAATAGGTAGTTAATGGGTGTTAGTGTACTTTGTAACACTTTAGTTATGAGTTTTATGCTACAGCTTTGTTGCGCAAAACTCATAACATAACAACTGACTTTAGATGGCGGTACGAATCTTGTCAGTATAGGGTGTACCGCTCACTTTTTGGCCTCCCAGGCAAAACTCGTAATACCGGCGCAATGGAAGTCCCATTGAAAAAGGACTTTTTCAAAGATGCGGTAGTTATGTTGTGTTACAGCCACAAAAGTGTGCGGTACAGCTATACCTGCAAGACTCGTAATAGCAGTGGTAGTGAAAAAGCAGCGTTATGAGGCTTTTTCACTCATAACGCAAAACTCGTAATCTAGCCGATTGTAAAATATCATTATCGCTCATCAATACAAATATCATTACAATTTGAAATAAACACTTATTAAGGGCCAGATAATGAGTGGAGCGCAAATGTTTGCGTCTCAGCTATAAGGGGTTTGTCTTGGTGTGTTTGTACTCGTCGGGCTTACCACTCATATTACAAGTTGAAAGTTAACATGATCGCTTGAGCGCAATCCAGATTTACGCTAAAATTATTACCGTGACTTCAGAGCTCTGGTTAACTGTGTCGCTGGAATTTTTTTTTTAACAAAACACATAAAAAAATATTACAAAGTTCACTTACACTCATAATAACACCATCTAATAAAAATTATTTTAAAAAAAATATTGCACACAAAAGTTATAAAGGTTTTTAGAAAAAAAGGCAAAGAGCTTTAACATTGAGATACATACATATACATCTTTAAAAATGTATATGTATGTCTATATTATATATGTTTATATATGTGTACACATGTATTTTTATGTGTACATATGTATTTATATGTGTGTATATATGTATTTATATGTGTATATATGTATTTATATGTGTAGTTATATGTGTATATATGTATTTATATGTGTATATATGCTAATATATGTGTTCATATGTATTTATATGTGTATATATGTTAATATATGTGTACATATGTATTTATATGAGTACATATGTATTTATATGTGTATATATGTATTTATATGTGTATATATGTTAATATATGTGTACATATGTATTTATATGTGTATATATGTTAATATATGTGTACATATGTATTTATATGAGTACATATGTATTTATATGTGTATATATGTATTTATATGTGTACATATGTATTTATATGTGTGTATATGTATTTATATGTGTACATATGTATTTATATGTGTATATATGTTAATTAGCTTTTCACTTGTTATCTGGCCCTAAATTATTCCTAGCGTCTGCTTTATCTTTCCTCTTCGTCATACTTTGATTTCTATATATTGCTTTTTACAAAGATTTATAACCATTTAATGACTCTTTAAGTTGTATCTAACATATCTGTTCTATCAATATGTGTCACAATTTACAGAGCTTGCTCACATACAAATTTATAGCTTTGTTCTGGAATTTCTCCTTCCAAAATTCTTCTCTTCTGAACTTACGGTAATTAAACGCCTTAATCCTAACACTGCTTTTTTACACCCACTGGTATTATGAGTCTTGCAGATTTAGGGGCACCGCACACTTCTTTGGCCTTACCGTAAAACGACTAATGTAAACTTTGTAAAGTCTTTTTTCTATGGGACTTCCATAGCACTGATATTACGAGTCTGTCCTGGGAGGCCAAAAAGTGAGCGGTACACGCTCTACCTCCAAGATCCCTAACGCATTTAAAAGCCAGTAGTTAAGAGTTTTATGGTACAACGCCGTAACATAAATCTCATAACTAAAGTGCTAAAAAGTACACTAACACCCATAAACTACCTATTAACCCCTAAACCGAGGCCCTCCTGCATCGCAAACACTAAAAGAAAATTTTTAACCCCTAATCTGCCGCTCCGGACATCGCCACAACTATAATAAACATATTAACCCCTAAACCGTCGCACTCCCGCCTCGCAAACACTAGTTAAATATTATTAACCCCTAATCTGCCGTCCCTAACATCGCCGCCATCTACCTACATTTAGAAGTCATTTAGAAGTCTAGCCTTAACACCCCCTAACTTAAATAGAATTACAAGAAATCGAAATAAAAATTTATATTATTACCTAAATAATTCCTATTTAAAACTAAATACTTACCTATAAAATAAACCCTAAGCTAGCTACAATATAACTAATAGTTACATTGTAGATAGCTTGGGGTTTATTTTTATTTTACAGGCAAGTTTGTATTTATTTTAACTAGGTATAATAGTTATTAAAGAGTTATTAACTATTTAATAACTACCTAGCTAAAATAAATACAAAAGTACCTGTAAAATAAAACCTAACCTAAGTTACAATAACACCTATCCTAACCCTACTATTAAATAAATGAACTAAATTAAAAACAATTAAATAAATTAAATTAAATAAGCTAAAGTACAAAAAAAACAAACACTAAATTACAGAAAATAATAAACAAATTACAAGATATTTAAACTAATTACATCTAATCTAATAGCCCTATCAAAATAAAAAAGCCCCCCCAAAATAAAAAAAAACCCTAGCCTAAACTAAACTATCAATAGTCTTTAAAAGGGCCTTTTGCGGGGCATTGCCCCAAAGTAATCAGCTCTTTTACCTGTAAATGAAAATACAAACAACCCCCCAAACAGTAAAACCCACCAACCACACAACCAACCCCCCAAATAAAATACTATCTAAAAAAACTAAGCTCCCCATAGCCCTGAAAAGGGCATTTGTATGGGCATTGCCTTTAAAAGGGCAGTTAGCTCTTTTGTGGCCCAAACCCTAATCTAAAAAATAAAACCCAACCAATACACCCTTAAAAAAACCTAACACTAACCTACTGAAGATCGACTTACAGTTCTGAAGACCGGACATCCATCCTCAAGGAAGCGGCAGAAGTCTTCATCCAACCGGGCCGAAGTCCTCAACGAAGCGGGGAGAAGTCTTCATCCAAGCCGGGCGAAGTGGTCCTCCAGACGGGCAGAAGTCTTCATCCAGACAGCATCTTCTATCTTCATCCATCCGACGCGGAGCGGGTTCATCTTCAAGACATCCGACGTGGAGCATCCTCTTCAAACGAAGTCTTCTTACTGAATGACGTTTCCTTTAAGTGACGTCATCCAAGATGGCGTCCCTTAGATTCCGATTGGCTGATAGAATTCTATCAGCCAATTGGAATTAAGGTAGAAAAAATCATATTGGCTGATGCAATCAGCCAATAGGGTTGAAGTTCAATCCTATTGGCTGATCCAATCAGCCAATAGGATTGAGCTTGCATTCTATTGGCTGATTGGAACAGCCAATAGAATGCGAGCTCAATCCTATTGACTGATTGCAATCAGCCAATCGGAATCTAAGGGACGCCATCTTGGATGACATCACTTAAAGAGATATTCATTCAGCAAGAAGACTTCGTTGGAAGAGGATGCTCCGTGATGGATATCTTGAAGATGGAGCCGCTCCACGTCGGAAAGGATGAAGATAGAAGATGCCGCCTGGATGAAGACTTCTGCCGTCTGGAGGACCACTTCTGCCGGCTTCGTTGAGGACATCTTGCCGCTTGGATGAAGACTTCTCCCGGGAAAGTGAATCTTCGGGGTTAGTGTTAGGATTTTTTAAGGGTGTATTGGGTGGGTTTTATTTTTAGGTTAGGGCTTTGGGCAGCAATAGAGCTAAATGCCCTTTTAAGGGCAATGCCCATCCAAATGCCCTATTCAGGGCAATGGGGAGCTTTGTGTTTTTTTTTTTGTTTGGGTTTTATTTTGGGGTTGATTGTGTGGGTGGTGGGTTTTACTGTTTGGGGGGTATTTGTATTTTTTATTTACAGGTAAAAGAGCTGATTTCTTTGGGGCAATGCCCTGCAAAAGGCCCTTTTAAGGGCTGTTGATAGTTTAGGTTTTTTTTTTTATTTTGTGGGGGCTTTTTTTTATAGGGCTCTAAGATTAGGTGTAATTAGTTTAAATATCTTGTAATTTGTTTTTTATTTTCTGTAATTTAGTGGGTTTTTTTTGTAATTTAGCTAATTGTATTTAATTTATTTAATTGTATTTAATTTATGTAAGTTATTTAATTGTAGTGTAGTGTTAGGTGTTAGTTTAACTTAGGTTAGGTTTTATTTTACAGGTAAATTTGTATTTATTTTAGCTAGGTAGTTATTAAATAGTTAATAACTATTTAGTAACGTTAAAGGGACAGTCTAGGCCAAAGATTCAGATAGAGCATGTAATTTTAAACAATTTTCCAATTTACTTTTATCACCAATTTTGCTTTGTTCTCTTGGTATTCTTAGTTGAAAGCTTAACCTAGGAGGTTCATATGCTAATTTCTTAGACCTTGAAGGCCACCTCTTTTCAGAATGCATTTTAACAGTTTTTCACCACTAGAGGGGGTTAGTTCATGTATTTCATATAGATAACACTGTGTTTGTGCACATGAAGTTATCTGGGAGCAGGCACTGATTGGCTAAACTGCAAGTCTGTCAAAAGAACTGAAATAAAGGGGCAGTTTGCAGAGGCTTAGATACAAGATAATCACAGAGGTTTAAAGTATATTATTATAACTGTGTTGATTATGCAAAACTGGGGAATGGGTAATAAAGGGATTATCTATCTTTTAAAACAATAACAATTCTGGTGTAGACTGTCCCTTTAAAATAAATGCAAACTTGCCTGTAAAATAAAAATAAACCCTAAGCTAGCTACAATGTAACTATTAGTTATATTGTAGCTAGCTTATGGTTTATGTTATAGGTAAGTATTTAGTTTTAAATAGGAATAAATTAGGTAATGATAGGAATTTTATTTAGATATATTTTAATTATATTTTAGTTAGGGGGTGTTAGGGTTAGACTTAGGTTTAAAGCAACGTTGGGAACAGCAGATTAGGGGTTAATAATATTTAACTAATGTTTGCGAGGCGGGAGTGCAGCGGTTTAGGGGTTATGTTTATTATAGTGGCGGCGATGTCGGGAGCGGCAGATTAGGGGTAAATAATTTTCTTTTAGTGTTTGCGATACGGGAGGGCCTCGATTTAGGGGTTAATAGGCAGTTTATGGGTGTTAGTGTACTTTTTAGCACTTTAGTTATGAGTTTTATGCTACAGCTTTGTAGTGTAAAACTCATAACTACTGACTTTAAAATGTGTTAGGAATCTTGGCGGTAGAGGCTGTACCGCTCCCTTTTTGGCCTCCCAGGCAGACTCGTAATACCGGCGCTATGGAAGTCCCATAGAAAAAAGCCTTTTCGAAATTTACGTAAGTAGGTTTGCGGTAAGGCCAAAAAAGTGTTCGGTACACCTATACCTGCAAGACTCGTAATAGCAGCGGGCGTAAAAAAGCAGCGTTAGAACCTGTTAACGCTACTTTTTCACCTTACCGCAAAACTCATAATCTAGGCGCATGTAAATACACTATCACAGCACATGAATGTTCTGATACAAGGACTAAAGGATATACAGTTGGAAAACCAACAATTGAGGGTCTATGTGAATCAAAATCTCCAAGTAAGATCCGCAACCTCTGAATTAACCCCTGAACTGCAGGTCTGCCCACCAGAACCATTTACATGGGATAGAACCCTTTTCAGGGAATTCAAGAATTCCTGCAACTTATATTTCTATTTAAAACCCAGAATTTATCCCAATGAACGCTCAAAAGTTCTTATAGTCATCTCATATTCAAAAGGAGAAGCAAGAACTTTGGCAAACGCTTATTTCGAAGTTAACAACCCCATAATAAATTCACTGGACTCCTTCTTTGGAGAAATGTCTTTACTCTATGAAGACAATAATAAACAAAACACTGCAGAGGATGCTATAAGAACCCTTAGACAAAATAGACATCCCGTAGAGGACTATATAACGGAGTTCAAGAGGTGGGCACCTGATACCCTTTGGAACGATCCTGCACTCAGAAACCAGTTCCGTCTCGGCCTTTCAGACTCTTTTAAGGATGAGTTGGCTAGAACGGATTTACCCAAAACCTTAGATTAACTAATGACTCAAATCTATCTCCATTGACCGCCGCATCAGAGAAAGAAGGCTTGAGAAGGATTCCACTGAGTACTCTCCAAGGAAACCTGCATTCACCCCCAACACTACAACTGTTCTAAACCCATTGATGAACCTATGGATATTGGCTTTGTCAAATGACCACTCAAACCTGAAGAAAAGGCCAGGCGCAGAATTAATCACCTATGCTTGTACTGTGCCTCGAAAGACCATATTACAAAAGAGTGCCCTTACCTCCTTAGACAACAGAAGGGTAAGACAATACATCCTATAGATTGCTGCACCACTCACTCAAATATCCCCACTCATTGTATTCTCTCTATCTCCCTGCAGTGGGATCTTCAAGGAACAGCAGCTAAGGCCGTTATCGATTCCGGATCATGTGTTTAATGCTTGTTCGGATATTTCTCTTTCAGACCAATCCTGGCCAGTAGTCTTATTATCCCAGCATCAAGTGGCAAGATAAGGAAATATCCCAGAGCAAAAAATTGAAATAACAAATGAGGATGCAATGCAATACTCACAGTAGAGATGAGAGAAACAAGGAAATGGTCCCAGACAGGGCAGGGTTAAACACCAGGCAGACAGTCCAGTCCTTCACGGTACCAAAGGGTAAAGCAGAAAGTGGTCAATAAAGCAAAGTCCAGCAACAGGTAGGGAGTCCAAGGAATCAGCAGTTTAGGGGTTAATCAGGAGAATGGTAAGAGACAAGCAGAGTTCTGCAACAATAAGGCAATCCAGCAGTTCAGGGGTTAATCAGGAGAATGGTCAGAGACAAGCAGAGTTATGCAACAATAAGGCAATCCAACAGTTCAGGGGTTAATCAGGAGAATGGTCAGAGACAAGCAGAGTTCAGCAATAAATGGTAGACCATCTCTCCAGCGGTGGAATATATATTGGAACTACTTCACCTGTGCCTAACAATGAACTACTTTAGGTTCGAGAAAAACCTTCTACTTGCAACTACTTGGTGCTGCCATGGAGTCCAATGTGGCCCCAATCGTATGCAAACTTGTATATGGCAGAATTCGAACAACACACTACAGATCTATTTCAACAACCACAAGTCAGGTTTTTAAGAGGTACATAGATTATCTTTTCCTGATTTGGGATGGCACAGCATGGTTTAACCAATCAAACGCAATTGTTCCGACATTGCAGTTTAAAATACAATATCCCCATCAAAATGTAGACTTTTTGGATCTAAGAATCTATAAGAACAATGAGAGGCTCTGAACGACCTTATTTAAAAAAGACACTGACAGGAATTCTCTTCTGGAAGCTACTAGTTTCCATCCTCCAGCTCCCACGAGAGCACTTCCCATCTCACAATTTAAAAGAGTAACTTGAAACAACAGACAAGAGCAAGACAACAGCTCTTGGAGATTATAGATTTATTGAGGGTGGTAATGATGGGGCACAAATTGATTCACACATGTCAAACTTTTGGGATATGAATCAGGAGAGTACGCTGGCCAACAACAAAATCAGAGAGGAAGAACAGAGGATGACTTTTTTGACAATGTACTCTGTTCATAAAAAAAGAGTTGCCTGCAGCAATTAGAAAGGATTGGCATATTGTCCAATCTGATAAGACACTACCTTTTGGTAAGACGTGTCCGCCAAGGATGGGATTTAAGAGATCTAAGTACATAAGAGATACCCTGGTTAAGGTGGACCCGATTAAAAGCTACAGACAATCAACATGGCTTAATCAACCCAAACTGGGTTGTTTTAAATGTTTGGGTTGTACCAATGGTTTTCATAACACAAAAATGTTTGTACATCCCAAAACAAATAGGCAGTTCTACATTAAGCATAGAGTAACCTGTGCGACAAAGTATATAGTTTATCTTCTCCATTGCCCATGTGGACTCTTCTATGTAGAGAAGACTATTGATGATCTGCGTAGGTTCTCAATAAGTACCCTCTCGACAATTCTAAAATTCACCTAAGCCACATATTATGCTAGACTGATTATCTTCAGGAATCAAATGTTTATGAGGCAGTTTGGAGATATTCTAGACAGGATATAGTTGTTACCGTACAGGACTCTTTTGTTGAGTGGTTGGAGTGTCTATTATCAGCATGTTAATTGGAGGATTATCAGATATATTGATAGTCAGTACTACTGTGACATTGACATTAGGCAATGAAGAGTGTATATCATATGTTTTAATAGTTTTGCTGTTGCCGTATTTTTGTCTATGTATTTTGATCTTGCCTTTTTTAACAGGGATACACAGACGCAATGCCCGGTTGCCATGGCAACTGCCGGGCCTGCACAGTGGTGCATTGGAGATGCCGTGAGACTTCCAGGTACATCGCAGGTGAATGGTGAAGGGGTAGTGTATATAAATGAGTTGTATTGCATATGTGCGGAGCTGCTGATTTTGTACGTTTGCCCACTGACAAAGAAATAATCAGTCTATATTTTTAATGGTAGGTTTATTTGAACAGTGAGAGACAGAATAACAAAAAAAATCCAGAAAAACACATTTGGAAAAAGTTATAAATTGATTTGCATTTTAATGAGTGAAATAAGAATTTGATCCCTTATCATTTAGCAAGATTTCTGGCTCCCAGGTGTCTTTAATAAAGGGAGTGCTCCTAATTTCAGCTTGTTACCTGTATAAAAGACACCTGTCCACAGAAGCAATCAATCAGATTCCAAACTCTCCACCATGGCCAAGACCAAAGAGCTGTCCAAGGATGTCAGGGACAAGATTGTAGACCTACACAAGGCTGGAATAGGCTACAAGACCTTCGCAAAGCAGCTTGGTGAGAAGGTGACAAAAGTTGGTGTGTTTATTCGCAAATGGAAGAAACCCAAAATAACTGTCAATTTCCCTCGACCTGGGGCTCCATGGAAGATCTCACCTCGTGCAGATTCAATGATCATGAGAACGGTGAGTAATCAGCCCAGAGCTACACGAGAGGATCTTGTCAATGATCTCAATTCAGCTGGGACCATAGTCCAAGAAAACAATTGGTAACACACTACGCCGTGATGGACTGAAATCCTGCAGCGCCCAATAGGTCCCCCTGCTCAAGAAAGCACATGTACAGGCCCGTCTAAAGTTTTCCCCTAGCTGTATGTATACCTATATAGACATAATATATATATATATATATATATATATATATATATATATATATTAAGTACATTGGAGACCTTTGCAGTCAAGTAGATGAAAACATGTAAAAGCATATTTATGCAATATTCATATTTAATAAATGTTTTATCTATGTATTTACTGTAAATATTTAACATTCCAATGTTCTGCAAATAAGGAAACATTTTCTGAGTATTTCTAAATAGATATTCCTATAAAAATATATATATATATATATATATATATATATATATATATATATATATATTTTTTTTTATATATATATATATATATATATATATATATATATGCCAAAGAAAATGCACTCACAGGGATTTCTGCCTTCAATAGGTCAAACATGTATTTGACTTTTCGGGGACTAAACTATCCCCTTTATCAGAATATTCAAACAGTGCCACACAACAATCTTACGACTATGAGTTTTGCGGTATGGGTGAAAAAGCAGTGTTAAAGCTCATAACTCTGCTTTTTCACTACCACTGGTATTATGAGTCTTGCAGATTTAGGGGCACCGCACACTTTTTTGGCAGTAACACAAATTAACTTACACAATTTGCGTAAAGCCTTTTTTCAATGGGATTTCCATAGCGCAGATAATACAGGCTTTTTCTGGGAGGCCAAAAAGTGAGCGGTACAGCCTATCCCGCAAGATTCGTAATGCAATCTAAAGTCAGTAGTTATGAGTTTTACGCTACAAAGCTGCAGCATAAAACTCATAACTAAAGTGTTAATAAGTACACTAACACCCATAAACTACCTATTAACCCCTAAACCTAATAAACATATTAAACCGCTGCACTCCCGCATCGCAAACACTAGTTAAATATTATTAACCCCTAATCTGCCGCCCCAACATCGCCGCCACTTACCTACATTTATTAACCCCTAATCTGCAGCTCCGGACATCGCCGCCACTAGAATAAACATATTAACCCCTAAACCACCACACTCTCGCATCACACTAGTTAAATATTATTAACCCTAATCTGCTGTCCCTACATTACAGTTATTAACCCCTAATCTGCCTCCCCCAACGTCGCCACCACTATACTAAAGTTATTAACCCCTAAACCTAACTCTAACCCTAATACCCCCTAATCATTACCTAAATAATTCCTATTCAAAACTAAAGACTTACCTATAAAATAAACCCTAAGATAGCTACAATATAATTAATAGTTACATTGTAGCTAGCTTAGGTTTTATTTTTATTTTACAGGCAAGTTTGTATTTATTTTACCTAGGTATAATAGTTACTAAATAGTTATTAACTATTTACTAACTACCTAGCTAAAATAAATACAAATTTACTTGTAAAATAAAACCTAACCTGAGTTACACTAACACCTAACCTTACACTACAATTAAATAAGTTACCTAAATTAAATATAATTACCTAAATTACAAAAAACAAACACTAAATTACACAAAATAAAAAAAGACATTATCAGATATTAAAACTTATTACACCTAATCTAATATCCATATCAAAATAACCCCCCCCCCAAAAAAAAAAAAACCTAGCCTAAACTAAACTAAACTACCAATAGCCCTTAAAAGGTCCTTTTGTGGGGCATTGCCCCAAAGAAATCAACTCTTTTACCTGTAAAAAAAATACAAACAACCCCCAACAGTAAAACCCACCACCCACACAACCAAGCCCCCAAATAAAATCCTAACTAAAAAAACCTAAGCTCCCCATTGCCCTGAAAAGGGCATTTGTATGGGCATTGCCCTTAAAAGGGCATTTAGCTATTTTTCAATTGCCCAAACTCTAAGCTAAAAATAAAACCCACCCAATAAAACCTTAAAAAAGCCTAACACTAACCCCCGAAGATGCACTTACAGTTTTGAAGACCGGACATCCATCCTCAACGAAGCAGGGAGAAGTCTTCATCCAAGCCGGCAGAAGTGGTCCTCCAGACGGGCAGAAGTCTTCATCCAGACGGTATCTTCATCCATCCGGTGCGGAGCGGGTCCATCTTCAAGACATCCGGCGTGGAGCATCCTCTTCAATTGAAGTCTTCTTCCAGAATGAAGGTTCCTTTTAGTGACGTCATCCAAGATGGTGTCCCTTGAATTCCGATTGGCTGATAGAATTCTATCAGCCTATCGGAATTAAAGGTGAAAAAATCCTATTGGCTGATGGGATTTTTTTTCACCTTTAATTCCGATTGGCTGATAGAATTCTATCAGCCAATCGGAATTCAAGGGAAGCCATTTTGGATGACGTCACTTAAAGGAACCTTCATTCTGGAAGAAGACTTCGATTGAAGAGGATGCTCCGCGCCGGATGTCTTGAAGATGGACCCGCTCCGAGTCGGATGGATGAAGATAGAAGATGCCGTCTGGATAAAGACTTCTGTCCGTCTGGAGGACCACTTCTGCCGGCTTGGATGAAGACTTCTCCCAGCTTCGTTGAGGACTTCTTGCCGTTTGGATGAAGACTTCTCCCGGCTTCGTTGAGGATGGATGTCCGGTCTTCAAAACTGTAAGTGGATCTTCGGGGGTTAGGCTTTTTTAAGGGTTTATTGTGTGGGTTTTATTTTTAGCTTAGGGTTTGGGCAATTGAAAATGAGCTAAATGCCCTTTTAAGGGCAATGCCCATCCAAATGCCCTTTTCAGGGCAATGGGGAGATTAGGTTTTTTTAGTTAGGATTTTATTTGGGGGGTTGGTTGTGTGGGTGGTGGGTTTTATTGTAAGTTAAACTCTTTTACAGGTAAAAGAGCTGATTTCTTTGGGGCAATGCCCCGCAAAAGGCCCTTTTAAGGGCTATTGGTAGTTTAGTTTAGGCTAGGGTTTTTTTTTTAAATTGGGTGGGCTTTTTTATTTTGATAGGGCTATTAGATTTGGTGTAATTAGTTTAAATATCTGATAATGTCTTTTTTTATTTTGTGTAATTTAGTGTTTGCTTGTTTTTTGTAATTTAGGTAATTTTATTTAATTTAGGTAATTTATTTAATTGTAGTGTAAGGTTTGGTGTTAGTGTAACTCAGGTTAGGTTTTATTTTACAGGTACATTTGTATTTATTTTAGCTAGATAGTTAGTAAATAGTTAATAACTATTTAGTAACTATTCTACCTAAGTAAAATAAATACAAACTTGCCTGTAAAATAAAAATAAACCCTAAGCTAGCTACAATGTAACTATTAGTTATATTGTAGCTAGCTTAGGGTTTATTTTACAGGTAAATATTTAGTTTTAAATAGGAATTATTTAGGTAATGATTAGGGGGTATTAGGGTTAGAGTTAGGTTTAGGGGTTAATAACTTTAGTATAGTGGTGGCGATGTTGGGGGAGGCAGATTAGGGGTTAATAACTGTAATGTAGGGACAGCAGATTAGGGTTAATAATATTTAACTAGTGTGATGCGAGAGTGTGGCGGTTTAGGGGTTAATATGTTTATTAATATGTTTATTTAGATTTAGTTTAATTATATTTAAGTTAGGAGGTGTTAGGGTTAGGATTAGGTTTAGGGGTTAATAAATTTAGTATAGTGGCGGCGACGTTGGGGGCGGCAGATTAGAGGTTAATAAATGTAGATAGGTGGTGGTGATTTTAGGGGTGGCAGATTAGGGGTTAATATTTAACTAGTGTTTGTGATGCGGGAGTGAGGCGGTTTAGGGGTTAATATGTTTATTATAGTGGCGGCGATGTCCGGAGCGGCAGATTAGGGGTTAATAAGTATAATGTAGGTGTCGGTGATGTTGGGGGCAGCAGATTAGTGGTTAATAAGTGTAAGATTAGGGGTGTTTAGATTCGGGTTCATGTTAGGGTGTTAGGTATAAACATAAATTTTGTTTCCCCATAGGAATCAATGGGGCTGCGTTATGGAGCTTTACTCTGCTTTTTTGCAGGTGTTAGACTTTTTCTCAGTCGGTTCTCCCCATTGATGTCTATGGGGAAATTGTGCACGAGCACGTAAAATCAGCTCACCGTGGCTTTCAGCAGCGCTGGTATTGGAGTGCGGTATGGAGCTCAATTTTGTTCTACGCTCACTTCTTGCCTGATAACGCTGTTTTTTTTTATCCTGTAATACCAGCGCTGTAGGGAAGTGAGCAGTGACAATAATGTGCAAGTTAGCACTGCACCCCTCATAACGCAAAACTCGTAATCTAGCCGTTAAGTATTGTATATAATAAACCAAATTCAAACCTCATGTGCTCAATCATATTGTGTGTGGAATGCACGCCATGCGTTCCACAGGACCAGAAGTGACATTACATCCGGTTTAGGAATATCATATTGAAAATATACAATAAACATATATGTACAATAATGCAGGGAAACAAAAAATAACAACTTAAACACATCAATACTAGCTGTATTGTTAACACATAAATATAAGTGTGTTACTGGCTTGAGGTCTTTAAGTTGTCAAGGCCACCACATTTGTTGTTGTATGGGGTAAAACCCCTCTTTTGTGGACAATTCGATAGTCACTCATTTCCAGATAATTTCATGTATAATATAATCTAGTGCATTATCATATAACTAATTACATTGCAAAAAGGAATAAAAAAAATCTCTAACCCATATTTTTTTAGAGTGTAGCACCCTGTCGCTGTGTATTATGTTCTATTAATTATGGTTAAAACCAAATAATTACCACTATTGCATTTACATTATGTACAAATATATTGAGCAGAACCTTCATCAATGAATACATGCATCATTTACTTCTCCCACATAGACCAGATTATCAATTATAAAATAATAGTACAGAGAAGGCTTGATCAGGGAACACCGAACTCATAGAGTGACTAATCATCAACTGTGTGTGTACGTAACCGGGGTGAATACAAGATCAAGAAACAATCCCCGCATAGAACCCAGTAAACAGTAGGGCATTAAGGAAGCATATAGACCCAAAGGTTCTGCTCAATATATTTGTACATAATTTAAATAGAATAGTGGTAATTATTTCATTATAACCATAATGAATAGAACATAATACACAGCAACAGGGTGGTACACCCTATAACAATATGTGTTAGAGCTTCTTTTATCATTTTTGCAATGTTATTGGTTTTATGATAATGCACTAGATTATATTATAAATATTATTATTTGAAAATGAGTAACTATCAAATTGTCCACAAATAGAGGGGTTTTACCACATATAACAACAAATGTGGTTGCCTTGACAACTTAAAGTCCTCAAGCCAGTTGCACACATAGTAACATAGTAACATAGTAACATAGTAGATAAGGTTGAAAAAAGACTGAAGTCCATCGAGTTCAACCTATACAAATCTAAAATACTTACAAAAAGCTCCAGTTAAGCTTAAATAACCCCATTAAAATGTGACCCATTTAATACTAGCCATCATATCCATGAATTTTGTTTATATACAGAAATGTATCCAGACTATTTTTAAATGTATCTATGGTATTGGCATTCACTACCTCCTTTGGTAATGAGTTCCACAATTTTATTGCTCTTACACTTATATTTATGTGTTTGACTGAAACTGATATTTGTAGTATCACATTACATGTTAAAGAAATGCACATAACTGGAAATAAGGGATGTATTAGTTGTGAATGAATAAGCCGACAACCACATTTAAGAGCGTTTATGGTTTCCATAGCACAGTGAATTTCGCCTCGCACTGCAGATTTGCCTTTTTAAACTTTTTTGCACAGTTTATTCACAATACGGCTAGTATTGATGTGTTTAAGTTGCTTATTTTTTTGTTTCCCTGCATTTTTGTACATATTTGTTTATTGTATATTTTCGATATGAGATTCCTCAATGTGATGTCACTTCCGGTCCTGTGGAACGCATGGCGTGCGTTCCACACACAATATGATTGTGCACATGAGGTTTGGATTTGGTTTATTATATACATTTTATAAGAGTGTTGTGTGGCACTGTTTGATTATTCTGATGAAAGGGATAGTTTAGTCCCGGAAACGTCAAATACATTTTTGACCTATTGATGCAGAAATCCCTGTGAGTGCATTTTCTTTGGCATTTATGTGATATACATTTATGCACCCAGGTAGCTGAACCAGGAGGGTGGATTAACTTTTTAGAGAGTTTATATATATATATATATATATATATATATATATACATACATACATATCTGTATATATCTATACTTTTATATATATATATATATATATATATATATATCTATATATATATATATATATATATAGATATATAGGTATAGATATATATTGTACCAAAATACCACCATATTTGTAGAATTAGGTATTTATGAATAAATAGAACATATTCTGCTACCTGAAGAACATTTAAATGTGAAATATTCATATTTTTATGTTGGATTAGCGCACTTGACAGCATTTTGGTTTAGAGCGAGAGTGGGGTGTTTTTTCCTCTTTTTTGCTTCATAGACTTCTATGGGGGAATAGGTTATCGCGCACACAATATTGTAACTTCGGCTTTTTACTTTCAACTTGTAATATGAGTGCATCCCGATGCATGCAAAAAGTTTACTTTTAGCGCAGTTAGGGTTCTAGCAAAAGTGCTAAATAGCGCTCCACTCATAATCTGGCCCAATATCTTTTGCGTATTAAAATGTTTTATTCTTGAAAATTAGTGATTTAAAGCTACAAATTATACTTCTTATTACAGTAGGAGGAGAACATTGCAATTAATGAACATTCTGCTGACTCACCATAGGGTCCTGACTGTTCCAGTCCACTGAAACCTGCTCCACTCCAGACTGAATGAACAAATTAAACAATTTTATAAAACTAAGGCAGGGGATGCAACAGCATGAAATTGATTAAAAATGTCTTAACTTTAGCACCATTAGTTTTCATCCCAAAATCTTTCCTAAAATTCTTTCAAATCCCAAAAAGAAAACATGAAGGTTTTGCAATGTGTGTTCTTCTCCAGATGAAACAGAAGCCAGAACAATTGGTAATATATCTCAATGATTGTCAGTTTAAGCAAGGTTATGTACCATCTGGAGACAGTAGAACTGCTAATTTAGTGAAAGAGTGCGCTGCATTGGTATAAGTTACAAACAACATCAATCCTCTTTTTTTACAGGTAAGTGGTAAAACACAAATTACCATTATGGAAGCAAAAAGCTTGCAAAGCTAAGTAGTAGCAAAGCATAAAGTTAAAAGAATATAAAAGTCACTGTACCAGCTAACCTCTATTGTAAAGTGTGTTAATTTCTAAACATTAAAGTGCTACTTACCTTTACGAGGACATTTTTTTCCCTTTGAAACTGCTGCCTTAAGTGCTAACCATTACCCTTTAAATGCAGGTTCCTGTGAATTCATCTGTATTATTTATAAAAATAATACTTCAGTGTGTTTTGCCCTGTAATACCCTCCCAACCAATAAAGTGTTAGCAGGTTTCCTTGCATTTGACTTTACCTTTGCATTTAATACTTTTCAGAGTCTTGCCACAATACTATGGATATAAGATCTCCATTTACAATCTCTAGTCATCGAAGTTGCAGATGGAAATTTATCTATGAAATCTCAATACAAGAATGATGTGAACGATGATCGTGATCAAAGGTAAATTAGGGTTATTTTTAGGTACTGGGTTATTGGGCTAAGATTAGACATTGGGTTGGAGTTAGCGATTTAGGTTAGGCTTAGAAATAATGTTATAGTTAGAGATTTAGGTTAGGTTTAGAGATTGGGTTGGAGCTAGAGATTTAGGTTAGGCTTAGAGATCGGGTAGGAGCTAGGGATTTAGGTTCTGCTTTAAAATTGGATTGGAGCTAGGGAATTGGGTTAGGCTTACACATCGGGTTAGAGTTAGGGATTTGGGTTCGGCTTTCAGATAGGATTGGAGCTAGGTATTTGGGTTAGGCTTAAAGATTGGGTTGGAGACAGGGATTTGGGTTAGTCTTAAAGATTGGGTTGGAGATAGGGTTTTGGGTTAAGCTTAGAGCTTGGTTTGGAGATAGGGATCTGGGTTCAGCTTCGCAATTGGATTGGTGATAGGGATTTGGGTTAGGCTTAAAGATTGGGTTGGAGATAGGGATCTGGGTTAAGCTTAGAGCTTGGTTTGGCGATAGGGATTTGGGTTAGGCTTAGAGATTGGGTTAGAGATATGAATGTGGGTTAGGCTTAGAGATTGGGTTGGAGATAGGGCTCTTTATTAGGTTTAGAGATTTGGTTAGAAATAGGATTTTGGGTTAGGCTTAGAGATTGGGTTGGAGATAGGGATTTGGGATAAATTTACAGATTGAGTTGGAGATAGGGATTTGGGTTAGCCTTAGAGATTGGGTTAGAGATAGGGATTTGGGCTAGGCTTAGAGATTTTGTTAGAGATAGGAATGTGGGTTAGGTTTAGAGATTGGGTTGGAGATTGGGCTCTGGATTAGGTTTAGAGATTGGGTTGGAAATAGGGATTTGGGATAGGCTTAGAGATTAAGTTGGAGTTAGGGCTAGGATTAAAGCTAATGTTTAGGATCAGGTTTAATTCTAACACAGGGGACACAGAGCTGAAACACATTTCAAAATAAAGCATTGCAGACCTTTATGGCATCCAAGGGATTAAAAAGAGCTTGCCCTTCTCTTGCTCCAGAAATTCTGACATTCTTAAACATTGACATAACTGCCATTGTAGAATCATGGCTCTAATATTTTTTAGACAGTCTATGGATTTATAGGCCTCTAGTTATCAAGCCATCAACCTCAAATACGCTGGAATTCTGCAGCGTATTTGTGGCGAGGCTGATTCGCCTAAGTTATCAAGCCCTACACACCGGCAAAAGTAGAATATAGTGACGTAAGCTTTGATCCGCCGGACTCAGTCCGACACAGATCAATTCTTACGTCACTCCAGATGTTCCAAACGCAAGTTCGGCACAATCTGACTACTTTTGGTAGTTATCAAATGACTAGCAGGTACGCTCGGCACATTTCCGGCCCAGCGTACCTGGTTTTCAATCCACCGCCATGGAGATGGCGGATCCCATAGGAATCAATGGGAGTCTCACCATAGCGAAAGTTCATGTTCGCTGCTGCCCAACATCCCATTGATTCCTATGGGAGATGTCTGCACCTAACACCCTAACATGTACCCCGAGTCTAAACAACCCTAATCTGCCCCCCCCCCATCACTGCTGCAACTAAATAAAGTTATTACCCCCTAAACCTCCACTCCTGGACCCCGCCGCAACTATATTAAACATGTTAACCCCTAAACTGCCGCTCCTGGAGCCCACCACCACGCTAATAAACTTATTAACCTCTAAACCGCCACTCCCGGATCCCGCCGCCACCTAAATAATACCTATTAACCCCTATCCTGCCCCCCTATACTGCCGCCACCTATAATAAATTTATTAACCCCTATCCTGCCGATCCCGTACCCCGCCGCAACTAAATAAATTGTTTAACCCCTAAACCGCCGCTCCCGGACCCTGCCGCCACCTATATTAAACGTATTAACCCCTAATCTGCCCCCCCTACACCGTGGAAGTGGAAGATAGAGTGTCCAGTAATGAGGACATAATTTACAAGCAGGAAAAAATCATAACAGACAATAGTAAGACACTGATAATGTTACAGGACAAAATACATGAGTTAGAAGACCGATCGCGATGAAACAATTTAAAAATCATAGGCCTGCCAGACAATGGCAAATTCCCTGATTTGATAGCTTTTGCCAGTTCTACTCTACCCTTGGCCCTGGGTATCCCTCCCGGTGATGTACCAATTTTAGTTGAAAGGGCACATCGCTTGGGTTTAGCTAGGGATAGTCAAAGAGAAAAGAACCATAATAGACCGGTCCTGGTAAAAAATTTAAATTATCAGGACAAGAACAATATCCTGAGGGCCTATAGGAAAACAGGGAACTTAGAGATAGGTCAAACTAAAGTATTGTTGTTCCAGGACTTTTCCAGCGAAACTTCAATGAAAAGAAAAGAGCTGGCTCCCTATTGCACTAGGTTAATTACTGCAGGCTTCAAGGCCAGATTAGTATATCCTGCTAAAATAGTCATGGAGGAAATGGGGGGCAATGTTACCCTAGTTAACGCAGAAGAAGCAAGAGATTTCTGTAAAAATAGACAAGTACGGTAAATACGGGTGGCTGGTGAAGAGACTTTAGATGCTAAGAATGCTGGCTTTAGGGGCCTTAAGGTTTTTAAGTATTATTTTTTTGTTTTTTTTCTTTTTTTCTATTTTCTTTTCTGCGCTATCTCCTCCTCTGCATCCTCGCGCGCATCTATCTCACTTATACATTCTTAGAAATTGTCTAAAAAATGCTGGAACAAGCCAAGGTGACTAGACGAGGAAGATTAAGTTTATCTCATGGAATTTAGGTGGTATAACATCTCCCAAAAAGAGGAAGTTAATAATCAAACAGTTAGCTAAATTCCAACCAGATATTGTCCTATTACAGGAAACACATCTTAAAAATATTGAAGCGCAGAAACTTAAATGTAAATGGGTGGGACAAGTAATAGCATCAGATTGTGCCAGGAGGAAGCGGGGTGTTGCTTTCCTAATCAGCAAGGATCTGTAGTATAATATCCAGGAAATACAAATAGATTTTAATGATAGATGGATAATTTTAACGATGGAAATTTTAAAAGTTAAATATGTAGTGTTCAATGTCTATGGTCCTAATGCTAAGGACCAACTTTTTGGGATGATATTACGGCAAGATTAATGCTGAAAGATGAGCAAAATATAATATTCGCCGGAGATTTCAATTTAACTCCAATACCGTTACTAGACAGGTTTCCCCATAGGCAGAGGGGTAGGTCCCTGCAGAATTCCAAAATATTTTTTCAAATATGTAAAGATCTAAGCCTGCACGACATATGGCGCGTTCATCATCCTGATGGAAAAAGTTACACTTGCGAGTCTCATGTGCATAAATCTTTTTTGCGGATCGATTTTTTTCTTAGTCTCAAACGCCCTACTACGGGAAGATGTCGCGGCAGATATTGGTGAAATTGTAATATCAGATCACGCTACAATATCACTTCTGGTAGGGGCTAGTGGTGCTCAAGTAAGTTTTGGAAATAACTTTTTTTTTTCCAAAGCACATGATTAATGACAGACCCTTCCAAAACTGGATAAAGAATAAGTGGCGTGAATACTGTATTAACAATCAAGAGTACGCCAATAACTATGAGGTGTTTTGGGAAGCGGCTAAAGCATACTTAAGGGGGGAGATCAAATTATACATGATTACTTTAAAAAAAAAAGTTACGGCCTGTGACACTCAACTGGCAAAAGCTTTTTCCAGGGCTCTTCAGAATTATATAAATAACCCATTAAGGAAATATTGGTATGAATATTGCACGGCTAGACAAGAAAGAGATTTGTTCCTTTCATCCAAAATGATGCAACAGGAAGCTAGACTGAATGCTGCTTATGGTGGCAGATATGGTAAATCAGTGAAGTTCCTCTCAAGGTTAGATAGGTCTAGAAAGCGGAAGAATATAATTGAGAATGTGATTGTGGAAGGCCAGAATTATACGCGAACAGTGGACATTAGCAAAGTCTTTTTAGAGTACTATAAGAGCATATATGCTGCTAAAGCTATAGATATAGAAGCTAGTACGACGTTTTGGAATAAGATCAATTGCCCACAGATTACCGCAGAGCAAGCCAATTTAATAAATTCTCCCATCTCTCCAGTTGAGGTCATGAAGGCGATAGATGGAACCAAACTTGGCAAGGCGCCCGGGCCAGACCAAATTCCGGCAGAGTTTTATAGGTTGCTTAAATTAGATATTGTTTTTATTTTGACATGTCTATTTAATGAATATTTCATTGGGGGAAAATTAATGTCACAGTTTTTCTCTGCATCAACCATAACCCTTATACCAAAAAAGGATAAAAACTTAACAGATCCTGGGTCTTACAGACCTATTTCTCTGCTGAATATAGACTATAAATTACTAACTTCTATAATAGCGAATCGTCTTAAGGAAGCACTTCAAGAAGTTATTCACCAGGACCAATCTGGTTTTATGTGTAACAGGTCACCTACAAAAAATATTCGGAAGACATATACGCTGATAGAATACTTCTGGAATAAAATTAATAAGGAGAAAGTAACATATCAAGATGATATGGCTATGGTTATGGTTGACGCGGAGAAAGCATTTGACTCCATAATATGGGAACACTTGTACGTGGCCTTGACAAAATTTGTTTTTTTAGGAAACCTGATAGAGTTTGTAAAGGCTATATATAATTATCCGATTTCTTCTATAGTGTTTAACAATACTCAAACACCTTTTTTTAAAATGGAGAAAGGTACTTGCCAGGGCTGTCCACTTTCCCCCCTTTTATTTAATTTGGCTATTGAACCCTTAGCAATCTATCTTAGGCAAGAACTTGAGGGGATAAATATTGGGGATCAGAAATTAGTCTTGTCGCTCTATGCTGATGATTTACTCTTAGACTTCAAACAAACACATAACAACATTCCTATAGCGTTTGGTGCACTAGAATTATTTAGCAAAATCTCAGGTTACAGGGTAAATACCACCAAATCAGAGATCCTATGGATACATAAAAACTAAGATAGTAGGAGCCAATATAACCTAAAAGAGGTCGAGAGTTTTAGATAGCTAGGAATCATATTACACAGAGACCCAAAGAGCTGGTACAGACTTTTACTCCCTTTTTCTCAAACATTAAAGCTAAGCTTCAGCGCTGGGCATTGTTTCCTTTCTCTCTTTCAGCTAAAATCACAATGATAAAAACTATTTTGTTCCCCCAGATAATATATGTAATGAACAACCTTCCTTTATTTATTAAGGCAAAAGATATTAAACTATTTAATCAAGCATGTGCCAAGTTTTTCTGGAGCAAGTCGAGGCAGATGATTTTGATTAAAAAGTTATCCCAGCAGAAGGAGCTTGGTGGCTTAGCTTTTCCAGATATTAAGTTATACAATATAGTGATTTTAGCTCGTTATGGGGTCGATTGGTTGCACTCCTCTGAGGTGTTAACCAACATAAGTTTAGAAGAGACTCTTATACACCCGTTCTCATGTAAAGCTATTCTACATTGTTCTGGTGCGCAGTTACCAACTAATATAAAAGTGTCCACTAGTATAAATAATGTGGTGAAAGCTTGGCAATTGCTATGTATTCGTCTTAAGATCAATTATCATATATCACTTTTTTATCGATCAGAGGAAATCCTGAGTTCCTACCTGGATGTTATTGTAAGCCATTTAGAGACTGGGATAATAGAGGGCTCTCTAAGTTAACACAGTTCCTGGACGAGCGACTTAATATAAGAACCTTTGAAAGTATTGCCAACAAATTCAATCTCCCTAATAAGCATTTCTTTGCTTATTTACAGTTGCGTCACTTCTTAAACAAGAAATTACAGTTAGGAAGTTGGTCAGAATGTTTTGCAGAAATCGGAGGGTATATCAAGCTATACAAACAAGGAAAACATTCAATTTCACTTTTATATAAAATCCTACTGGCAAAGCAAGGCCAATTAAATTTGGAACAATATATATTATATTGGTCAAGACACTTTGAAGAAATTAATCATGACTATATCAAGAAGAGTATTAAATGGCTGGTTGAAGCACCCCTCCGTTCCTCTTGGCACGAATCCCATTTAAAACTACTCAACAACGCTTATATCTCTCCTAGAAGACTTGCTTTTTGGTCTCAGGATAAGATGGGCCTCTGCTATAAATGCTCTATGCCTAGGGCAGATTTGATCCATTGCTTTTGGTATTGTCCAAAAGTAAGGCAATTCTGGCAGAAAGTTAATTTTTGGCTAAATAAATTTAACTTTGTTTTGTTTTTGAGCCCAAAATTATCTTTCTTCTGTTAAGTGTGATCAGTCCACGGGTCATCATTACTTCTGGGATATTACTCCTCCCCAACAGGAAGTGCAAGAGGATTCACCCAGCAGAGCTGCACATAGCTCCTCCCCTCTACGTCACTCCCAGTCATTCTCTTGCACCCAACGACTAGATAGGATGTGTGAGAGGACTATGGTGATTATACTTAGTTTTATATCTTCAATCAAAAGTTTGTTATTTTAAAATAGCACCGGAGTGTGTTATTATCTCTCTGGCAGAGTTTGAAGAAGAATCTACCAGAGTTTTTGTTATGATTTTAGCCGGAGTAGTTAAGATCATATTGCTGTTTCTCGGCCATCTGAGGAGAGGTAAACTTCAGATCAGGGGACAGCGGGCAGATGAATCTGCATAGAGGTATGTAGCAGTTTTTATTTTCTGACAATGGAATTGATGAGAAAATCCTGCCATACCGTTATAATGTAAACTCAGCCTTAAATGCAGTAGATGTAGCTGGTATCAGGCTGTCATGTATGTATATTTTACACTTCAGTATTCTGGGGAATGGTACTTCACTAGAATTACACTGTAAGAAATACATAAAGCTGTTTAATAACTAGAGATTATGTTTAACGTTTTTGCTGGAATGTAAAATCGTTTTCATTTGCTGAGGTACTGTGTGAATAAATGTTTGGGCACTATTTTTCCACTTGGCAGTTGCTTAATCTGTTTTTCTGACAGTTTCTGTTCTCCCTCACTGCTGTGTGTGAGGGGGAGGGGCCGTTTTTTGGCGCTTTTTCTATGCATCAAATATTTCAGTCAGCAACTCATTGTATTCCCTGCATGATCCGGTTCATCTCTACAGAGCTCAGGGGTCTTCAAAACTTATTTTGAGGGAGGTAATTTCTCTCAGCAGAGCTGTGAGAATTATAGTTTGACTGAGATAAAAAACGTTTATTCTGTAATTTGTTTCCTGCTTTCAGAATTTGTTATCTTTGCTAATGGGATTAAACCTTTGCTAAAGTTGTGTTGTTTACAAGGATTGAGGCTATAACTGTTTCAATTTATTAATTTTCAACTGTCATAGATCTTCTGTGCTTCTTAAAGGCACAGTACATTTTAATATTATTCTAATTGAATTGTATTTCCAAGTTGCAAGTTTATTTGCTAGTGTGTTAAACATGTCTGATTCAGAGGATGATACCTGTGTCATTTGTTGCAATGCCAAAGTGGAGCCCAATAGAAATTTATGTACTAACTGTATTGATGCTACTTTAAATAAAAGTCAATCTGTACAAATTGAACAAATTTCACCAAACAACGAGGGGAGAGTTATGCCGACTAACTCGCCTCACGTGTCAGTACCTACATCTCCCGCTCAGAGGGAGGTGCGTGATATTGTAGCGCCGAGTACATCTGGGCGGCCATTACAAATCACATTACAGGATATGGCTACTGTTATGACTGAGGTTTTGGCTAAATTACCAGAACTAAGAGGTAAGCGTGATCACTCTGGGGTGAGAACAGAGTGCGCTGATAATATTAGGGCCATGTCAGACACTGCGTCACAGGTGGCAGAACATGAGGACGGAGAACTTCATTCTGTGGGTGACGGTTCTGATCCAAACAGACTGGATTCAGATATTTCAAATTTTAAATTTAAACTGGAAAACCTCCGTGTATTACTAGGGGAGGTGTTAGCGGCTCTGAATGATTGTAACACAGTTGCAATACCAGAGAAAATGTGTAGGTTGGATAAATATTTTGCGGTACCGACGAGTACTGAGGTTTTTCCTATACCTAAGAGACTTACTGAAATTGTTACTAAGGAGTGGGATAGACCCGGTGTGCCGTTCTCACCCCCTCCGATATTTAGAAAAATGTTTCCATTAGACGCCACCACAAGGGACTTATGGCAAACGGTCCCTAAGGTGGAGGGAGCAGTTTCTACCTTAGCTAAGCGTACCACTATCCCGGTGGAGGATAGCTGTGCTTTTTCAGATCCAATGGATAAAAAGTTCATCCTTAAGAAAATGTTTGTTCAACAAGGTTTTATATTGCAACCCCTTGCATGCATTGCACCGATCACGGCTGCAGCGGCATTCTGGATTGAGTCTCTGGAAGAGAACATTGGTTCAGCTACTCTGGACGACATTACGGACAGGCTTAGAGTCCTTAAACTAGCTAATTCATTCATTTCGGAGGCCGTAGTACATCTTACTAAACTTACAGCGAAAAATTCAGGATTCGCCATTCAGGCACGCAGGGCGCTGTGGCTAAAATCCTGGTCAGCTGATGTTACTTCTAAGTCTAAATTGCTTAATATACCTTTCAAAGGGCAGACCTTATTCGGGCCCGGGTTGAAAGAGATTATCGCTGACATTACAGGAGGTAAAGGCCATGCCCTGCCTCAGGACAAAGCCAAAGCCAAGACTAGACAGTCTAATTTTCGTTCCTTTCGTAATTTCAAAGCAGGAGCAGCATCAACTTCCTCTGCACCAAAACAGGAAGGAGCTGTTGCTCGCTACAGACAAGGCTGGAAACCTAACCAGTCCTGGAACAAGGGCAAGCAGACTAGGAAACCTGCTGCTGCCCCTAAAACAGCATGAATTGAGGGCCCCCGATCCGGGATCGGATCTAGTGGGGGGCAGACTTTCTCTCTTCGCCCAGGCTTGGGCAAGAGATGTTCAGGATCCCTGGGCGCTAGAGATAATATCTCAGGGATACCTTCTGGACTTCAAATATTCTCCTCCAAGAGAGAGATTTCATCTGTCAAGATTGTCAACAATCCAGACAAAGAAAGAGGCGTTTCTACACTGCGTACAAGAGCTCTTGTTAATGGGAGTAATCCATCCAGTTCCACGATCGGAACAGGGACAGGGGTTTTACTCAAATCTGTTTGTGGTTCCCAAAAAAGAGGGAACTTTCAGACCAATCCTGGACTTAAAGATCCTAAACAAATTCCTAAGAGTTCCATCGTTCAAGATGGAGACTATTCGGACAATTTTACCTATGATCCAAGAGGGTCAATACATGACCACTGTAGATTTAAAAGATGCTTACCTTCACATACCGATTCACAAAGATCATTATCGGTACCTAAGGTTTGCCTTCCTAGACAGGCATTACCAGTTTGTGGCTCTTCCATTCGGATTGGCTACAGCTCCAAGAATCTTCACAAAGGTTCTGGGTGCTCTTCTGGCGGTACTAAGACCGCGGGGAATCTTGGTAGCTCCATACCTAGACGACATTCTGATACAAGCTTCAAGCTTTCAAACTGCCAAGTCTCATACAGAGTTAGTGCTGGCATTTCTAAGGTCACATGGATGGAAGGTGAACGAAAAGAAAAGTTCACTCGTTCCACTCACAAGAGTTCCCTTCCTGGGGACTCTTATAGATTCTGTAGAAATGAAGATTTACCTGACAGAGGACAGGCTAACAAGACTTCAAAGTGCTTGCCGCTCCCTTCATTCCATTCAACACCCGTCAGTGGCTCAATGCATGGAGGTAATCGGCTTAATGGTAGCGGCAATGGACATAGTAACCTTTGCACGCTTACACCTCAGACCACTGCAACTGTGCATGCTAAGTCAGTGGAATGGGGATTACTCAGACTTATCCCCTTCTCTGAATCTGGATCAAGAGACCAGAAATTCTCTTCTATGGTGGCTTTCTCTGCCACATCTGTCCAGGGGGATGCCATTCAGCAGACCAGACTGGACAATTGTAACAACAGACGCCAGCCTTCTAGGTTGGGGTGCCGTCTGGAATTCTCTGAAGGCTCAGGGACAATGGAGTCAGGAGGAGAGTCTCCTGCCAATAAACATTCTGGAATTGAGAGCAGTTCTCAATGCCCTCCTGGCTTGGCCCCAGTTGACAACTCGGGGGTTCATCAGGTTTCAGTCGGACAACATCACGACTGTAGCTTACATCAACCATCAGGGAGGGACAAGAAGCTCCCTAGCTATGATGGAAGTATCAAAGATAATTTGCTGGGCAGAGTCTCACTCTTGCCACCTGTCAGCAATCCACATCCTGGGAGTGGAGAACTGGGAGGCGGATTTCTTAAGTCGTCAGACTTTTCATCCGGGGGAGTGGGAACTTCATCCGGAGGTCTTTGCCCAAATACTTCGACGTTGGGGCAAACCAGAGATAGATCTCATGGCGTCTCGACAGAACGCCAAGCTTCCTCGTTACGGGTCCAGATCCAGGGATCCAGGAGCAGTCCTGATAGATGCTCTGACAGCACCTTGGGACTTCAGGATGGCTTACGTGTTTCCACCCTTCCCGTTGCTTCCTCGATTGATTGCCAGAATCAAACAAGAGAGAGCATCAGTGATTCTAATAGCACCTGCGTGGCCACGCAGGACTTGGTATGCAGACCTGGTGGACATGTCATCCTGTCCACCTTGGTCTCTACCTCTGAAACAGGACCTTCTGATACAGGGTCCCTTCAAACATCAAAATCTAACTTCTCTGAAGCTGACTGCTTGGAAATTGAACGCTTGATTTTATCAAGACGTGGATTTTCTGAGTCAGTTATTGATACCTTAATACAGGCTAGGAAACCTGTTACCAGAAAGATTTACCATAAGATATGGCGTAAATACCTATATTGGTGTGAATCCAAAGGTTACTCTTGGAGTAAGGTTAGGATTCCTAGGATATTGTCTTTTCTACAAGAAGGTTTAGAAAAGGGTTTATCTGCTAGTTCATTAAAGGGACAGATCTCAGCTCTGTCCATTCTGTTACACAAACGTCTGTCAGAAGTTCCTGACGTCCAGGCTTTTTGTCAGGCTTTGGCCAGAATTAAGCCTGTGTTTAAAACTGTTGCTCCACCATGGAGTTTAAACCTTGTTCTTAATGTTTTACAGGGCGTTCCGTTTGAACCCCTTCATTCCATTGATATAAAGTTGTTATCTTGGAAAGTTCTATTTTTAATGGCTATTTCCTCGGCTCGAAGAGTCTCTGAATTATCAGCCTTACATTGTGATTCTCCTTATTTGATTTTTCATTCGGATAAGGTAGTCCTGCGTACTAAACCTGGGTTCTTACCTAAGGTAGTTACTAACAGGAATATCAATCAAGAGATTGTTGTTCCTTCCTTATGCCCAAATCCTTCTTCAAAGAAGGAACGTCTACTGCACAACCTGGATGTAGTCCGTGCTCTAAAATTTTACTTACAGGCAACTAAGGAATTTCGACAAACGTCTTCTCTGTTTGTCATTTACTCTGGGCAGAGGAGAGGTCAAAAAGCTTCCGCTACCTCTCTTTCTTTTTGGCTTCGTAGCATAATTCGTTTAGCTTATGAGACTGCTGGACAGCAGCCTCCTGAAAGAATTACAGCTCATTCTACTAGAGCTGTGGCTTCCACTTGGGCCTTCAAGAATGAGGCCTCTGTTGAACAGATTTGCAAGGCTGCAACTTGGTCTTCGCTTCATACTTTTTCCAAATTTTACAAATTTGACACTTTTGCTTCATCGGAGGCTATTTTTGGGAGAAAGGTTCTTCAGGCAGTGGTTCCTTCTGTATAAAGAGCCTGCCTATCCCTCCCGTCATCCGTGTACTTTTGCTTTGGTATTGGTATCCCAGAAGTAATGATGACCCGTGGACTGATCACACTTAACAGAAGAAAACATAATTTATGCTTACCTGATAAATTCCTTTCTTCTGTAGTGTGATCAGTCCACAGCCCGCCCTGTTTTTAAGGCAGGTAAATATTTTTTGATTTATACTCCAGTCACCACTTCACCCTTGGCTTTTCCTTTCTCGTTGGTCCTTGGTCGAATGACTGGGAGTGACGTAGAGGGGAGGAGCTATATGCAGCTCTGCTGGGTGAATCCTCTTGCACTTCCTGTTGGGGAGGAGTAATATCCCAGAAGTAATGATGACCCGTGGACTGATCACACTACAGAAGAAAGGAATTTATCAGGTAAGCATAAATTATGTTTTTTCTTAAGTGCAGGAGGTTCGAGCTCTGATTTGATCAATACTATTATATTAATTGTTCGTAATCTAGTACTAAGAAACTGGAAACATAGGAAACTTCCCTCCTTTAGTATAATTTTAGAAGCTGTGAAACAAGAGATTATTTTTGAACAACATAATATTTCAAAATTACATAATAAACAAATACAAATACAAAGCTTTTTTAATAAATGGGTTAAAATCATTTTTTTTTTTGTTTAGTTGTCATGTGTTCTGTTTTTCCCAGCGTCTCTGTTTTTCTTTTTTCTTTTTTTTTATTTAGATGTTTTGTTATATCAGAAAATGTGCAGTTTACCTATAGTTCTTCTTTAAATTTTTTGCATATAAGCATTTGTATAAGTAATGCTTTTTTCATTTGTGTTGTCGCCATACTACCATGTGGTTTTGTATTTATTTTGATTTACCCTGCGTGGTGCACAACATGAGCGATTGTGCTCTATTACATCTTGTCTTTACTGCTGAAAAGTAAATAAACTAGTTAAAAAAAAAAATACACAGACATCAAAAGTATTATTATTTGTGCATGATGCGGGGCCAACCCTGTGCATTATGCACAAATAATAATACCTGTGACTGGGCTTAACAAAAGATAACTGTACCAGCTCACAAATAGCTGCAGCAAATTAGTGATGTTGCGAATTGTTCGCCGGCGGATAGTTCCCGGCGAACATAGTTTGTTCGCGTTCGCCGCGGCGGGCGAACATATGCAATGTTCGATCCGCCCCCTATTCGTCATCATTGAGTAACTTTGACCCTGTATCTCACAGTCTGCAGACACATTCCAGCCAATCAGCAGTAGACACTCCCTCCCAGACCCTCCCAGCTCCTGGACAGCAGCCATTTTAGATTCATTTGGAAGCTGCTTTCTTAGTGAGAGGAGGGACAGTGTAGCTGCTGCTGATTTAATAGGGAAATTGATAGCTAGGCTAGTGTATTCAGTGTCCACTACAGTCTTGAAGGACTCATCTGATCTCTGCTGTAAGGACAGCACCCCAAAGTGTAATATAATTGCAGTTGCCTGCCTGCTAGCGTGTGTGCCAGCCAGGCCCACTTGCCCAGTGCCACCACTCATATCTGGTGTAACAGTAGTGTAAATAATTTAAAAAAAAAAACCTTTTGACTGTGAAACATCAGTCTGCTAGTGTAATCTAATTGCAGTTGCCTGCCTGCTAGCGTGTGTGCCAGCCAGGCCCACTTGCCCAGTGCCACCACTCATATCTGGTGTAACAGTAGTGTAAATAATTAAAAAAAAAAAAAACTTTTTTGACTGTGAAACATCAGTCTGCTAGTGTAATTCTAATTGCAGTTGCCTGCCTGCCAACGTGTGTGCCCGGCCCACTTGCCCAGTGCCACCACTCATATCTGGTGTAACAGTAGTGTAAATAATAAAAAAAAAAAACTTTTTTGACTGTGAAACATCAGTCTGCTAGTGTAATCTAATTGCAGTTGCCTGCCTGCTAGAGTGTGTGCCAGGCCCACTTGCCCGGTGCCACCACTCATATCTGGTGTAACAGTAGTGTAAATAATTAAAAAAAAAAAAACGTTTTTGACTGTGAAACATCAGTCTGCTAGTGTAATCTAATTGCAGTTGCCTGCCTGCTAGCGTGTGTGCCAGGCCCACTTGCCCGGTGCCACCACTCATATCTGGTGTAACAGTAGTGTAAATAATTTAAAAAAAAAAAAAATTTGACTGTGAAACATCAGTCTGCTAGTGTAATCTAATTTCAGTTGCCTGCCTGCCAGCGTGTGTGCCAGGCCCACTTGCCCAGTGCCACCACTCATATCTGGTGTAAAAGTAGTGTAAATAATTTAAAAAAAAAAACATTTTGACTGTGAAACATCAGTCTGCTAGTGTAATCTAATTGAAGTTGCCTGCCTGCCAGCGTGTGTGCCAGGCCTACTTGCCCAGTACCACCACTCATATCTGGTGTAACAGTAGTGTAAATTTAAAAAAAAACTTTTTTGACTGTGAAACATCAGTCTGCTAGTGTAATCTAATTTCAGTTGCCTGCCTGCCAGCGTGTGTGCTAGGCCCACTTGCCCAGTACCACCACTCATATCTGGTGTAACAGTAGTGTAAATTAAAAAAAAAACTTTTTTGACTGTGAAACATCAGTCTGCTAGTGTAATCTAATTACAGTTGCCTGCCTGCTAGCGTGTGTGCCAGGCCCACTTGCCCATCTATCAAATCTATCTATCTCATGGCCGGATTGTTTTGTGACAGCCACTTGTGTTTCGGCCAAATGTCCGTCGGACAAATGTCCGTCGGCTAAAAGTCCGGCCACGATTGCACGAGCAGTGCCCCAAATTTGAAGTAGGAGGACCGACCAAGCATCTTTTTCCATCTCCCGGTTCCTAAAATCCATGCTATATACACGTCCCCTGGCGCCGCAACTGCCTCTGGGAACCTTACCATGGGTCCCAGACCGCACGTCTTGTAATTCTCTGTCTGGGAAATTATATATCTATCTAATCTATCTATTTATCTATCAAATCTATCTAACTATGGTATCTATCAAATGTATATTGCATCTATTGATCTATCTATCTTTCTAATCTATGTATCTATCAAATCTATCTATCTCGTGGTTGTGCAAATGGACTGTTTGCGGTTGTTTGAGGTGCGTTAAACGGGGAGTTTGGTCTGTCACTGTGAAGCGGGCGTAACCCTTACACTACCTGATCGATACAACATCATACCTGATGTTTTAAAGCACGTTATTCCAAACAATTTAGGAATGTTAGGTGTTTTATGCCCTTTATGGATTAAAACCAGACTCTGCATCAACTATGTAATTTTCCGTGGGAGTTTTGCCATAGATCCCCCTCCGGCATGCCACGGTCCAGGTGTTAGTCCCCTTGAAACAAGTTTTCCATCACTATTGTGGCCAGAAAGAGTCCCTGTGGGTTTTAAAATTCGCCTGCCTATTGAAGTCAATGGCGGTTCGCCCCGGTTCACCTGTTCGCGAACAGTTGCGGAAGGTCAAGTCCACCGTTCGCGAACGGAAAATTTTCAGTTCGCGACATCACTACAGCAAATCTGGCAAATTGTCCTGTATACCCTATGGTCAGTCTGAGTCTGTGGACATCCCTTCTGATTTGGTTTAAGCCATACCCATTGCTAACAGGTGTATAAAATACAGAAGATAGCATTAAAATATTCATATACAAACATTGGCAGTATAATGGGTCATACTGAAGAGCTCAGTGGCTTTGCCGCCTTCGCCAAAAGTTTTTTTAAACTTCTGCTCATTAAGATCTTTCCCAGTCAACTGCAAGCGAAGTGGAAATGTTTGGGAACAACAACAGAACAGCCACAAAGTGGTAGATCACGTGGCACATAAAAATCATCTATCATCTGTTGCATAACTTCCAAGAATGTTTTAAACTGCCTTTGGAAGTTAGATCAGCACAAGAACTATACATTGGGAACTTTATAAATTGGGTTTCCATGGCCAAGATGCTGTGTACAAAAGTTACATGGAAAAGTATAAAGCATGGAACCACTGGAGTCTGGGGCAAGGGAAACATGTTCTCTGGAGTGATGAATTACGCTTCACTGTCTGACGGTCTGATGGAAAATTCTTGGTGTGGCGGAGTCCAGGAGAACCAATGTATAGTGTCTACTATAATATTTGTTGGAGGATGGATAATTGTCTGAGACTGTTTATCCGGGTTTAAGCTAGGTCCATTTGTTCCAGTGAAGGGTCATCTTAATGCTACAACAGGTTGGGAAGCCCTTTCCAGCATGACTGTGCCTCTGTGCATGACACACCCTGCTAGCGACCGATTGATTGCAAATCTGCAGGGGGCGGCATTCAATGTTAAATGCCGGCAGCGTATGCTGTCGGTATTCAGCTAAGTCTGTCGGACATAATACACTACAGCATATCATGTTGGACAGACTGATAAATTGGCCCTATAGTGTCTATAAAACAATGTGAGTTACCATGTTGTAACTTAGGTTACAATCTCTGCTGTGGCCAATTAGGGACAGTTATAAATTGGTCACTGTTCTGAACTTCCATTTTTAACAGGAACTGAAAAGCTACCAATTTCAGAATGGAACTACAGGAAAGGTGAACAAAACAGATAATGAAAGTGTTTATAATAAAAATATAAACGTTAATAAGTCTTATTTTGTCAAACTTCTCACACAAACTGCACCTGTATAACAGTTCAAGTAGTACCAACTTAAAAATAAAAAGATTATGAGGAGCGCTCAAAATGGCTAAAGACAAATAGCTTTTATTTTACCACACACAATAAAAATTTAAATATTTAAACCAGAGTGCGCACTTTATACACAATTACACTGTATAAAAATTCTACACATTGAATCAATTTGTTCCCTTTTGTAGTATCAGCAACTGAAACACTTTGTATTAAAAGCAATTTTCACACAGTTCCTTTAGTATCAGCAACTGAAACACTTTATATTAAAAGCAATTTTCACACAGTTCCTTTAAAACACGTGTTTTCTCTATTGGCCAATAGGATGTCCTGATTATCGTTACTTTTAGATTCAAAATGTAAAGGTTTTGACCAATCAAACAGTGTGTCCCAAAGATATGTAAGTCTTTTGTATTGTAATAAAATTTCCCAAATTATACTTAGGTTTTGTTTTTACTTTTATCTTCTTATAGTTGTTAAGAGCGTTACTGTGCTATTCCCCTTATCACAGTCGCTCACGTATATGCTCCAATTGTTTGTGGAATCTCTTTCGCTCTCCACCTTCCGATGACACAAGGTTTCATTACGAGCGGAAACGCGTTGATAATACGATACCAGGAGTTCTAAGCTGCAGAAGGAGAAACTAAAAAGATTAAGCCGGATGGAAGGATAAAGAAACCGGAACTCTCCAGGATTGACAGTGAGACAGCAGACGCTGTAGAAGGTCCATTCAGGCTTATCTGAAAGTGAGTGCAGTGAAACAAATACCGACTCTTAACGAACCCTGCATGACAGAGGAGGATCCCTTTCCAGCCTGGAGACACAAAAAAGGTAAGAAACCTTGTGTCGTCGGAAGGCAGAGAGTGAAAGAGATTCCACAAACAATTGGAGCATATACGTGAGCGACTGTGATAAGGGGAATAGCACAGTAACGCTCTTAACAACTATAAGAAGATAAAGGTAAAATCAAAATCTAAGTATAATTTGGGAAATTTTATTACAATACAAAAGACTTACATATCTTTGGGACTAACTGATTGGTCAAAACCGTTACATTTTGAATCTAAAAGTAACGATAATCAGGACATCCTATTGGCCAATAGAGAAAACACGTGTTTTAAAGGAACTGTGTGAAAATTGCTTTTAATATAAAGTGTTTCAGTTGCTGATACTAAAGGAACTGTGTGAAAATTGCTTTTAATATAAAGTGTTTCAGTTGCTGATACTAAAGGAACTGTGTGAAAATTGCTTTAAATACAAAGTGTTTCAGTTGCTGATACTACGAAAGGGAACAAATTGATTCAATGTGTAGAATTTTTAGACAGTGTAATTGTGTATAGAGTGCGCACTCTGGTTTAAATATTTAAATTTTTATTGTGTGTGGTAAAATAAAAGCTATTTGTCTTTAGCCATTTTGAACGCTCCTCATAATCTTTTTATTTTTAAGATAATGAAAGTGTATTGCAGAGGTTTTTTATATATACAATTTATCATTTTATATTACCATCTCAAAGTGTTTATTGTCCTTTTAATGTTTCTCAGTGTACACAAACAGTTTTGGTTTAATAAAAAGTAAAATAATATTTCATTTTTAAAAAGATTTAATAATTGAATTGTTAATTATACATGTTGTGAACTGACATAACTTGCTAATTGTAAGAAATTACATTTAAACTAATATGGCTACCATGACCAATATCAAATTACTTAGCTGTCATTTTTTAATTTTGTTTTGATGCAATTTTTTCATTTCCTGTTAAATCTTATACATATCCTGGTCATGATTACAAGTCAGCTGTTCTAAAGGATGAGAATCGCTTTTTAGAAGAAGCAAAAAATAAACTGAACTAGCGTGAAATGTTTTTGTATAGAAACTCTTATGGGTTCTTATTGGGCATGCAATTCATCATGTAAATGCAGAATAAATATGTCTGAAAGCCAAAGAAGTTCTCATTTGATATCATTGACAATATCAAACTGTCCACCATCAGTCTTCTTTATTAATTTAACTTCTAGTTCTATTTTTCGGTGACACGACCAGGAAATTTAAATAAATAGTGTAGAGGAGGAATTTCAACAGTACTAAGTTATATGTGTATCATTTTTTATTTCTCTAAAAGTGTTTATCTGCTGAAATTAGTAGGGAATCGGGATATTGGAATCTGTGTCAGCTATACTTGTTTTAAATTGATGTTATAGAAATTTAAATTATGTAAAATTATATGAAATATAAGGGTAATTATCATGAAGTCAGAGTCAAATAATCTGAGTAGTCTAATTTTGTGTTTTTCAATAAAGGAACTTGTAGGTTGATTACAGTCAAAAAACCTTTTCTTTACTAAAACTTCCCTGATTAATATATCTACAGATCTTTTGATTAACATGACTACTGTTTTTTTAAGTATTTATTTATTTTTAGTTTTGGTACCTATTAACTATTACAATGTATCCTGTGTCTTAGTTTTTTTCTAAACGTATATGATATTTATTTAAAGAGTTTCATCACCTAGAGGTATATACAGGTACAGCTTTTTTTTTTTTGCTAAATTGTGTCTTTATAATAATCTTTTTTTTTATTTTAACCAATATTAGTACTCTGTATCTGGCATCTATAAGAATGAATAACTCATATCCTACAATTCATGACTTACAACTAGAACAAGAAAATAAAATACAACAAAACCACTCTACTCTATATATTTTACCATGGTTTTTATCAAGGTGGCAGAAGTAAGCAGGGCCGCCACTAGAAATTTTGGGGCCCATTACTCAACCATTGATCAGGGCCCCCCCCTCTCCTTTGACATGTGCAATTTTTGACCAAGTGACTAAAACGTATATGCACTTTATTCTTAATTGTCTATTTAAACTTGGAAATGTTGTAAAGGTAGTAACATACACACACAGACACACTCATACACTGAAACACACACACACACTCTCACATAAGGATTCACATATAGACACTCTAGCAGACACGCAAAGAAACACACTCAGACACGGAAAAACAAACAGACACTTAGCACTTGTTTACATTGACCTGACAAGTAATGAGGTAAACTACAGTTTTGTAAAAAAAGGAGATTTAGAAAACAAAGTATGGAGTTCTGATTATCTTTTTGTAAAGGAAGATGACAACTAAATTATGACAACAGCATGCAGTGGCTGAACGGAAGGGTCCTGAACTGCCTAAACAATAATTTAAAGGTTAAATGGTGGAGTGGTGACTTCCGTAAAGATCTTGTTAGTCTCAACGTCTGTAGAAAGATGTGAATAATTAGTAGTAAGGTCAAAATGTCCTAAAAAGAAACAGACAATGGACACACACACACAAACTCAAACTTGCACATATACCCAAGGAAACACCGACAGAGACAGCCTCAGAAAACACACAAAGACATATACACACATACACACACAGAGACACCCACAGAAAACACACAAAGACATAACACACACAGAGAGACAACCACATGAAAAACACAGAAAGACATACATACACACACCCTCACTGAGACATCCACAGAAAACACAGACATACATATATACATACACACAAACACCCTCACAGAAACACCCATAGAAAAAGCTCAAAGACATATGCACACACCCTCACAGACATCCACAGAAAATGCACAAAGACATACACACCCACCCTCACAGAGAGATCCACAGATAAAAAATACATACACATAGAGACACAAACCAAAGCACAAAGACATAAACACATACACCCACAGAAACACTCACAGGAGGAAACATTTATGCACCTTGCATCCCCTAAATCAACAGTGTGTGACATGCATGATAAAAAAATGCAGAAATTAAGAGATCACTTTTTAAAGAATCATATTTGTAAATGTGCAAACAAAAATAATTCTGTGAATTCAAAATTGTACATTAATGAGCTGGGTAGATGGCTAGATAAAGAAAAGTACCTTTAAAAGGTTGACATATGTTTGTTTTTTTCCCATTTTCCCCAACCAAGAGCACCACTTCAAATATAGTGTACAAATTTTCCCATCTGTCAGCTGTACTTATGGATTTTGAAAATGCTGTACTCTATATGGTCTTGGTGGGACCATAAGCTGTGGTACTCATACCATTAGATCTGGTTCAATGCAGGATTTAGGCTTGTTGGTATGTATATCAAAACTAAGGCCTATATTTGGAATTTGGCGGTAGCCATGAAAACCAGCGTTAGAGGCTCCTAACGCTGGTTTTAGTCTACCTCCGGTATTTGGAGTCACTCAAAAAAGGGTCTAACGCTCACTTTTCAGCCACGACTTTTCCATACCGCAGATCCCCATTTGCGTATCCTATCTTTTCAATGGGATCTTTCTAACTCCGGTATTTAGAGTCGTGTCTGAAGTGAGCGTTAGAAATCTAACGACAAAATTCCAGCCGCAGAAAAAAGTCAGTAGTTAAGAGCTTTCTGGGCTAACGCTGGTTCATAAAGCTCTTAACTACTGTACTCTAAAGTACACTAACACCCATAAACTACCTATGTACCCCTAAACCGAGGCCCCCCCACATCGCCGCCACTCGATTTAATTTTTTTAACCCCTAATCTGCCGACCGCCACCTACGTTATCCTTATGTACCCCTAATCTGCTGCCCTAACATCGCCGACCCCTATATTATATTTATTAACCCCTAACCTGCCCCCCACAACGTCGCAGCCAGCTACCTACAATAATTAACCCCTAATCTGCCGACCGCAAAGAGCCGCCACCTACATTATAGCTATGTACCCCTAATCTGCTGGCCCTAACACCGCCGACCCCTATATTATATTTATTAACCCCTAATCTGCCCCCCTCAACGTCGCCTCCACCTGCCTACACTTATTAACCTCTAATCTGCCGAGCGGACCTGAGCGCTACTATAATAAAGTTATTAACCCCTAATCCGCCTCACTAACCCTATAATAAATAGTATTAACCCCTAATCTGCCCTCCCTAACATTGCCGACACCTAACTTCAATTATTAACCCCTAATCTGCCGACTGGAGCTCACCGCTATTCTAATAAATGTATTAACCCCTAAAGCTAAGTCTAACCCTAACACTAACACCCCCCTAAGTTAAATATAATTTTAATCTAACGAAATTAATTAACTCTTATTAAATAAATTATTCCTATTTAAAGATAAATACTTACCTGTAAAATAAACCCTAATATAGCTACAATATAAATTATATTTATATTATAGCTATTTTAGGATTAATATTTATTTTACAGGTAACTTTGTAATTATTTTAACCAGGTACAATAGCTATTAAATAGTTAAGAACTATTTAATAGCTAAAATAGTTAAAATAATTAAAAATGTACCTGTAAAATAAATCCTAACCTAAGTTACAATTAAACCTAACACTACACTATCAATAAATTAATTAAATAAAATACCTATAATTATCTACAATTAAACCTAACACTACACTATCAATAAATAAATTAAATACAATTCCTACCAATAAATACAATGAATTAAACTAACTAAAGTACAAAAAATAAAAAAGAACTAAGTTACAAAAAATAAAAAAATATTTACAAACATTAGAAATATATTACAACAATTTTAAACTAATTACACCTACTCTAAGCCCCCTAATAAAATAACAAAGCCCCCAAAATAAAAAAATGCCCTACCCTATTCTAAATTACTAAAGTTCAAAGCTCTTTTACCTTACCAGCCCTGAACAGGGCCCTTTGCGGGGCATGCCCCAAGAAGTTCAGCTCTTTTGCCTGTAAAAAAAAACATACAATACCCCCCCAACATTACAACCCACCACCCACATACCCCTAATCTAACCCAAACCCCCCTTAAATAAACCTAACACTAAGCCCCTGAAGATCTCCCTACCTTGAGTCGTCTTCACCCAGCCGAGCCAAATTCTTCAGCAAGAAGAGGTCCTCCATCTGGTAGAAGTCTTCATCCAAGCGGGGCAGAAGAGGTCTTCCATCCGATTGAAGTCTTCATCCAAGAGGCATCTTCTATCGTCATCCATCCGGAGCGGAGCGGCAGCATCCTGAAGACCTCCGACGCGGAACATCCATCCTGGCCGACAACTGAACGACGAATGACGGTTCCTTTAAATGACGTCATCCAAGATGGCGTCCCTCGAATTCCGATTGGTTGATAGGATTCTATCAGCCAATCGAAATTAAGGTAGGAATATTCTGATTGGATGATGGAATCAGCCAATCAGAATCAAGTTCAATCCGATTGGCTGATTCAATCAGCCAATCAGATTGAGCTCGCATTCTATTGGCTGTTCCGATCAGCCAATAGAATGCGAGCTCAATCTGATTGGCTGATTCAATCAGCCAATCAGATTTTTCCTACCTTAATTCCGATTGGCTGATAGAATCCTATCAGCCAGTCGGAATTCGAGGGACGCCATCTTGGATGACGTCATTTAAAGGAACCGTCATTTGTCGTTCAGTCGTCGGCCAGGATGGATGTTCCGCGTCGGAGGTCTTCAGGATAGTGCCGCTCCGCTCCGGATGGATGACGATAGAAGATGCCTCTTGGATGAAGACTTCAATCGGATGGAAGACCTCTTCTGCCCCGCTTGGATGAAGACTTCTACTGGATGGAGGACCTCTTCTTGCTCCGCTTGGATGAAGAATTTGGCTCGGCTGGGTGAAGACGACTCAAGGTAGGGAGATTTTCAGGGGCTTAGTGTTAGGTTTATTTAAGGGGGGTTTGGGTTAGATTAGGGGTATGTGGGTGGTGGATTGTAATGTTGGGGGGGGTATTGTATGTTTTTTTTTACAGGCAAAAGAGCTGAACTTCTTGGGGCATGCCCCGCAAAGGGCCCTGTTCAGGGCTGGTAAGGTAAAAGAGCGTTGAACTTTAGAAATTTAGAATAGGGTAGGGCATTTTTTTATTTTGGGGGGCTTTGTTATTTTATTAGGTGCTTAGAGTAGGTGTAATTATTTTAAAATTGTTGTAATATATTTCTAATGTTTGTAAATATTTTTTTATTTTTTGTAACTTAGTTCTTTTTTATTTTTTGTACTTTAGTTAGTTTAATTCATTGTATTTATTTGTTGGAATTGTATTTAATTTATTTATTGATAGTGTAGTGTTAGGTTTAATTGTAGATCATTATAGGTATTTTATTTAATTAATTTATTGATAGTGTAGTGTTAGGTTTAATTGTAACTTAGGTTAGGATTTATTTTACAGGTAATTTTTTAATTATTTTAACTATTTTAGCTATTAAATAGTTCTTAACTATTTAATAACTATTGTACCTGGTTAAAATAATTACAAAGTTACCTGTAAAATAAATATTAATCCTAAAATAGCTATAATATAAATATAATTTATATTGTAGCTATATTAGGGTTTTTTTTTACAGGTAAGTATTTATCTTTAAATAGGAATAATTTATTTAATAAGAGTTAATTAATTTCGTTAGATTAAAATTATATTTAATTTAGGGGGGTGTTAGTGTGAGGGTTAGACTTAGCTTTAGGGGTTAATACATTTATTAGAATAGCGGTGAGCTCCAGTCGGCAGATTAGGGGTTAATCTTTGAAGTTAGGTGTCGGCGATGTTAGGGAGGGCAGATTAGGGGTTAATACTATTTATTATAGGGGTAGTGAGTCGGATTAGGGGTTAATAACTTTATTATAGTAGCGCTCAGGTCCGGTCGGCAGATTAGGGGTTAATAAGTGTAGGCAGGTGGAGGCGACATTGTGGGGGGCAGATTAGGGGTTAATAAATATAATATAGGGGTCAGCGGTGTTAGGGGCAGCAGATTAGGGGTACATAGGGATAATGTAAGTAGTGGCGGTTTATGGAGCGGCAGATTAGGGGTTAATAATAATATGCAGGGGTCAGCGATAGCGGGGGCGGCAGATTAGGGGTTAATAAGGGTAAGGCTAGGGGTGTTTAGACTTGGGGTGCATGTTAGAGTGTTAGGTGCAGACGTAGGAAGTGTTTCCCCATAGCAAACAATGGGGCTGCGTTAGGAGCTGAACGCGGCTTTTTTGCAGGTGTTAGGTTTTTTTTTAAGCTCAAACAGCCCCATTGTTTCCTATGGGGGAATCGTGCACAAGCACGTTTTTGAGGCTGGCCGCGTCCGTAAGCAACTCTGGTATCGAGAGTTGCAGTTGCGTTAAATATGCTCTACGCTCCTTTTTTGGAGCCTAACGCTGCCATTCTGTGGACTCTCAATACCAGAGTTATTTTAAAGGTGCGGCCAGAAAAAAGCCAGCGTTAGCTACGCGGGTCCTTACCGACAAAACTCTAAATCTAGCTGTAAGTCAGCTGTAGTGTAAACTGAACAGTTTTAAGTTAACCTGTCTCATTTCAAACACTGAGCAATCTTAGTCTGAGAGTATAAAATTTTATGCAGATGTAAAAATCTTAGATAAAATGCCTCCTTGCATCTGGAAAGTCCTTGCATAAAGGGGCAGTAAACTGGAATGTAATATATATATATATATATATATATATATATATATATATATATATATATATATATAAAATGCATATCTGCCAAAAGGGCATCTACCATTTGTGTATTGAGGAGGAAACATTTCTGCATGGTTTTAAATATAGAATTTCTGCAGCATTGTCAAATAATCATAAATACACTGCTGCTAAAAAAAATGTTTTTATGGACCCCTGGCCCCACCATACAACTACTACCACACTGAAGTTACAATCCAAAATTGCACAAAGAAATAAAAAACATTTGCTAAGTAAACCTACCTCCTCTTCAAATGAAAGTGATCTGCCGTTTGACTCAGGCACACACTGTACAAAGTGCCAAGTCTGTCTCACACTGAGCATAGTGGTTTAGTGCACACTAAGAAATCCTCTCAAATGCTAATACTTTACTACTTGTAATAACATTTCCCATGATCAATTAGCACTCTGCTGTAGTACCCACTGGTGACTGCCAAAATAAAAAAATAAAAAATTTTTTTTGTTCTTGCCTTATGGGGCCCCCCTGGCTCATTGGGCCCCTGACAGGAGTCACCCCTGTCACCCCCTGATGGCGGCCCAGGAAGTAAACCACACCATAAAATAAAAGATTTTTGTGCTAACCCATGCCTAGATTACGAGTCTTGCGTTGAGAGGTCCCAACGCTGATTTTTAATGCCCGCTGGTATTACGAGTCTTGCAGGTACAGGTGTACCACTCACTTTTTTTCCACGACTCGAGCATACCGCAAATCCACTAATGTAAATTGCGTATCCTATCTTTTCAATAGGATTTTCCTAAAGCCGGTATTACAAGTCTTGGAAAAAGTGAGCGGTACAGCCTCTCCTGTCAAGACTCCTACCGCATTTAAAAGTCAGTAGTTAAGAGTTTCTTGGGCTTACGCCATAACATAAAACTCTTAACTAAAGTGCTAAAAAGTACACTAACACCCATAAACTACCTATTAACCCCTAAACAGAGCCCCCACATCGCAAACACTAAAATAAAAATTTTAACCCCTAACCTGCCGACATAGCCGCCACTTTAATAAATATATTAACCCCTAAACTGCCGCACTCCCGCCTCGCAAACACTAGTTAAATTTTGTTAGCCCCTAATCTGAAGTCCCTAACATCGCCAACACCTACCTACAATTATTAACCCCTAATCTGCCGCCCCCAACGTCGCCGCCACTATAATCTAAGTCTAACCCTAACACCCCCTAACTTAAATATAATTTAAATACATCTAAATAAATATTCCTATTATTAAATAAAGGATTCCTTTTTTAAACTAAATACTTACCTATGAAATAAACCCGAAGATAGCTACAATATAACTAATAGTTACATTGTAGCTAGTTTAGGATTTATTTTTATTTTACAGGCAACTTTGTATTTATTTTAGCTAGGTAACTATTTAATAACTTCCTAGTTAAAACAAATAAAAATTTACCTGTAAAATAAAACCTAACCTAAGATACAATTACACCTAACACTACACTATAATTAAATAAATTACCTAAATTAACTACAATTAATTACAATTAAATTAAATAAACTAAATTACTAAAAAAAAAAAACCCCACTAAATTACAGAAAATAATAAAATAATTACAATTTGTTTAAACTAATTACACCTAATCTAATCCCCCTACTAAAATAAAAAAGCACATCTTGGTGCTTTTTTATACGTGAGTGCATTTGAGCTACAATTTATATCTTGATACACTATACGGAATTATGCTATGTGGCGCCTTCTCTATTTCCTTATAAAATAAAAAAGCCCCCCAAAATAAAAAAATCCCTACCCTACATTAAATTACAAATAGCCCTTAAAAGGGCTTTTTGTGGGGCATTGCCCCAAAGTAATCAGCTCTTTTACCTGTAAAAAAAATACAATATCCCCCAACATTACAACCCACCACCCACACACCCAACCCTACTCTAAAACCCACCCAATCCCCCCTTAATAAAACCTAACACTACCCCCTTGAAGATCACCCTACCTTGAGATGTCTTCACCCAACTGGGCAGAAGTGGTCCTCCAGACAGTCTGAAGTCTTCATCCTATCTGGGCAGAAGAGGTACTCCAGACAGCCAGAAGTCTTCATCCAGGCGGCATCTTCTATCTTCATCCATCCGGCACGGAGCGGGTCCATCTTTAAAGACATCCGACGTGGAGCATCTTCTTCGTTCGACGGCGACTGGAACAATGACGGGTCCTTTAAATAATGTCATCCAAGATGGCGTTCCTTCAATTCCGATTGGCTGATAGAATTCTATCAGCCAATCGGAATTAAGGTAGAAAAAATCCTATTGGCTGCTCCAATCAGCCAATAGGTTAAAGCTCGCATTCTATTGGCCGTTCCAATCAGCCAATAGTATGCAAGCTCAATCCTATTGGCTGTTCTAATCAGCCAATAGGATTGAACTTCAATCCTATTGGCTGATTGGATCAGCCAATATAATTTTTTCTACCTTAATCCCGATTGACTGATAGAATTCTATCAGCCAATCGGCAGTGAAGGGACGCCATCTTGGATGACGTCATTTAAAGGACCCATCATTTTTCCAGTTGCCGCCGAACGAAGAGGATGCTCCACGTCGGATGTCTTGAAGATGGACCCGCTCCGTGCCGGATGGATGAAGATAGAAGATGCCACCTGGATGAAGACTTCAGGCCATCTGGAGGACCTCTTCTGCCCAGATAGGATGAAGACTTCGGACCGTCTGGAGGACCACTTCTGCCCAGTTGGGTGAAGACATCTCAAGGTAGGGTGATCTTCAAGGGGGTAGTGTTAGGTTTTATTAAGGGGGGATTGGGTGGATTTTAGAGTAGGGTTGGGTTTGTGGGTGGTGGGTTTTAATTATGGGGGGGTATTGCACTTTTTTTTACAGGTAAAAGAGCTGATTACTTTGGGGCAATGCCCCACAAAAAGCCCTTTTAAGGGCTATTTGTAATTTAGTGTAGGGTAGGGATTTTTTTTATTTTGGGGGCTTTTTTATTTTAGTAGGGGGATTAGATTAGGTGTAATTATCTTAAAAAAATGTAATTATTTTATTATTTTCTGTAATTTAGTGGGGTTTTTTTTTCGTACTTTAGTTTATTTTATTTAATTGTAATTAATTGTAGTAAATTTAGTTAATTTATTTAATTATAGTGTAGTGTTAGGTGTAAGTGTAGCTTAGGTTAGGTTTTATTTTACAGGTATATTTGTATTTATTTTAACTAGGAATTTATTAAATAGTTAATAACTATTTAATAACTATTGTACCTAGTTAAAATAAATACAAAGTTGCCTGTAAAATAAAAATAAATTCTAAACTAGCTACAATGTAACTATTAGGTATATCGTAGCTAGCTTTTGGTTTATTTTATAGTTAAGTATTTAGTTTAAAAAAGGAATACTTTATTTAATGATAGGAATATTTATTTAGATGTATTTAAATTATATTTAAGGGTGGTGTTAGGGTTAGACTTAGATTTAGGGGTTAATAACTTTATTATAGTGGCGGTGACGTTGGGGTGGCAGATTAGTGGTTAATAATTGTAGGTAGGTGTCGACGACATTGGGGTGGCAGATTAGGGGTTAATAAATATAATGTAGGGTTCGGAGATGTTGGGGCCTGCAGATTAGGGGTTCATAAGTATAATGTAGGTGGCGGCGGTGTCCGGAGCGGCAGATTAGGGGTTAATAATATAAAGCAGGTGTCGGCGATGTCGGGGCGGCAGATTAGGGGTGTTTAGACTCGGGGTTCATGTTAGGGTGTTAGGTGTAGACATAAATGTGTTTCCCCATAGGAATCAATGGGGCTGCGTTAGAAGCTGAACGCTGCTTTTTTGCAGGTGTTAGGTTTTTTCAGCCGGCTCTGCCCCATTGATTCCTATGGGGAAATTGTGCACAAGCTCGTTTTGCCAGCTTACCGCTACCATAAGCAGCGCTAGTATTGAGGTGAGATGTGGAGCTAAATTCTGCTCTACGCTCACTTTTTTGATGCTAGCGCCGGGTTTCTAAAGACCCGTAATACCAGCGTTACTGTTGGTGAGCGGTAAGGAAAAACTGTGCGTTAGCACCGCACACCATTACCGACAAAAACTCGTAATCTAGCCGCCAGTTTTCCTTAACAAATATGAAACAGATTTACATAAACTCCAGAGTCAAACTTTCTATTAATAGAATAAAAAAATCTCTCTTTTAGGAAATGGATGAAATATTTTATTGCTAGATAATGGAAATGAACCCTATTAAAACCATTGAAAACAGGAAGATGTTTGAAATGCCACAGATATTTTTTTTTACTTCTGGGCAAGAAAACAGGCCAGCATTCAACTCAGGATACTGCTAAGTTTAAAATGGAGCCCCGTGCACTGCTAAAGCCAGTTATCAAACTATAATTCTGTTTGTACTATTTAACCTGTATTTATTTCAGTTTACAAAGTTTGTCTCATATTTTAAGACAGCCTTACCAGCTCTGAAATGGCAGGACCGACCTGTAAGTCCTGTGGTTATCTAAAGGATATTTTAAATAGATTGGACCTCTGTTTAGCCTACTAATTTAAAGGGCAATTATACCCAAATGTGGAAATGCTTGAAAGTGATGCAGCATAGCTGTAAAAAGCTGACTAGAAAATATCCCCTGAACATCTCTTTGTAAAAAAAATAGATATTTTACATCAAAATGTACTAAGTATTCACACCCCACTGTAATGGACTTTAAGCAGCAAATCAGTATGTCTGTCCCGGGACCTGCAAGGGAGCAAGTCTCATGCACACTCATGTTATTTCCCTATTCAGTTTAAGGGAGTTTTCTATGAAATCTCATGGCAGTTAAGTGAAATCTAATGAGATCACAGTAAAAGAGTTCATGACCTCAGCACTGCTGATGCCGATTGGCTGCAGTTCATTTCTTCATTAATTTTTTTACCTACAGCTGGACAGCAGCTGAAGTATAACTTTTTACAAAGCACTAACTCTGGTGAGCCGAGGAAATTGTGAGGTAAAATATATTCCTTTTTTACATAGAGATCCTCAGGTGATATTTTCCTGTCAGCTTTTTACAGTCATGCTGCATCAGTTTCAAGTGATTTAGCATATGAGTATTATGTCCCTTTAAACTCTGAAACTCATTTATATAAAATAGGAAAAAATACTAATTTAAATTGTATACTTCCAAATTTAAACAAAAATAAATTGGGAGCTCCTCCCTATTTAAGCACAGGGAATGTAACAATGTTCTTGTAAATACCAACTAAAGGAAAATATATCAATTCAATAGATTAACCCAAGAGAAAGAACTATCTCAAAAAGAAAAAATCAATGATAGCACAAACATAAGTCAACTTTTTTTTAGGGGGATTTACAATATACACAAATACAGATGGTGCTAAAAAATATTGGAAGCAGGAGGCAAAAAAAGAGTCTGGAATACCTGCTTCAGGGCATTATAACAGGTAAGCGACTGCCTGCCATGAACTTGTAACAAAATACCCCTTCACAATACATTCACCCTTAGATCCACTAAGGGTCTTCCAATGGCAAGGGGAGAGATATTGAGAACAAAGGGTGTGCTATCCATTTTGTGGCTCTGCAGTGAGAATAGCACTCAACCTTGTATTACATGTCAATGGTAAAATATTTTTAATAGAGAATGTTGGTGCGGCCAACATTTTTTTAGCAAACCTATACTTTTGATGGATAGACCAGCCTTTCTAACTTTGCTCATATTACAAGTGGTGAGTAATGTGTTGTGCTCAAGCGCAACACATAATAGTGCTATAAAAGTTAGTGAGACTGGAAGCATGGAAGCACACCTTCATCTTAGAGCACCTTCGGGTAAGCGTTCAAGCGAAAGCTAGACCTGAGTTTTGTAGCGCATTCCCTAGAAGTCTATTATGTGAGAATGTGCTATACAATCTCCAGATGACAGCAGGCCCAAGGTTTTCACTCGAGTGTTAACATTTTACTTTCAACTTATAATATGGAACTAAAAATGGGAGTGTTATGGACTGCACTTTATGATGTTAGCGCTACCATTTTTACACTCCACTTGTAATCTACACCATAGTTTTTTATTTGGTCACTTTACTTGAACTTTTTATCTGGAAAGTTCTGAATGTGTTGCTATATTTAAATAAAATAAAATCAAAATATGCAGTCTAAGGTAAATAAAAATACATTTCATTGCATCTATATTGCGCTGCATTCATTTTTTTCTTTCTGCAGTAAGAAAAACAGAGAATTGCCTTCATCATGGTATATTGCTGTCAATGTAAAATTCCCTTTTAGCGTTCCATAAGGACTTTTCAGATTCATAAAGTTATAGATTAAGATTACCTTTACTTGAAAGTTCAGAATAAATATTTAATAAAAGAAAATCTTATCTTCCTCTTCTGGAGATAAGTGCCCATGTTATGGCGATTGTAGCCTCTCTTCAATAAACAATTGTATATATTTTATTTACTGCTACCATTCCATGTAACAATCACTAAGCAAGTTTAATACATGAAAGAAAAGCAGTGGGTTAGGGGAGGAAGCTGGTGGGGAATAAGGTAGAGGGTAAATAATAAAGTAGAGTACCTTCAAAAAAATACTTTTTAGCGATGCATAAGGGAGGGGAGATATTATGCACAGCTCAGTAACACAATTAACCAATTAAAAACAGAGGTTTCTGTTCTTAAATGGAGTCTACTCCAGAATTTTTATTGTATAAAAAGATAGATAATGCATTTATTACCATTGCCCAGTTTTGCATAACCGACACAGTTATATTAATATACTTTTTACCTCTGTGATTACCGTGTATCTAAGCATCAGCAGACTGCCCCCTTATTTCAGTTCTTTTGACAGACTTCCATTTTAGCCAATCAGTGCCCTCTTAAAAGTAACTCCATGGGCGTGAGCACAATCTTATCTATATGGTACACGTGAACTTACGTCCTCTAGCTGTGAAAAACTATTGAATGCATTCAGATAAGAAGGGCCTTCAAGAGTTTAGAAATTAGCATATGAGCCTACCTAGGTTTAGCTTTCAACTAAGAATACTAAGGGAACAAAGGAAATTTGATGATAAAAGTAAATTGGAAAGTTTTTTAAAATTACATGCCCTATCTGAATCATGGAAGTTTAATATTGACTAGACCGTTCCTTTAAAGGGAAGGTCAATTTTCATCAATGAGTGCCCGGTTTTTAAAAATACTTTTAAAAACAGGGGCACTTTCATTGATGAAAATTAACATTGCACTGGATTTGAAGAAATACTTACCTTTTACTCCTGCAAAGCCGGATCGACGATCCCCCTCCTTCTTCTTCTTCCTGCTGTAGACCACAGCAATGACGAAACCGGCTTCTTCCAATCACAGCCGGGCATCACGAGCTGGATGCTCTGGGGTGCAAGCCATGATTGGAGGAAGCCGGTTTTCATCATTTCTGACGTCAGTACAGAGGAACTGAGGCTGAGATCGGAGATCCGGTTTTGCAGAAGTAAAAGGTAAGTATTTCTTCAAATCCAGGGCAATGTAAATTTTTATCAATGAAATTGCCCCTGTTTTTAAAAGTATTTTTAAAAACCGGGCACTCATTGATGAAAATTGACCTTCACTTTAAATGGCACTGGCAATTATGGCATTTTTGCTCACTGTTGGTTTCACCTTAATTATCCACTCACTTGTAGAGTGCGCCTATAAATATTATACACCATTTTTTAACAGACAAGCAGGTCTTTCTTGTAATACCCTATATGGGTACATACAATAACAATACATATGAATTTAATACAGAAACTTTGGACAAAACTGCAGTTTTCTTTAGAACAATTTCAACAAAACTTGTGTAGCTAAAGAAAAATACATCCATATAATTTTATTAAATTGTTGTGATTTTAGGAATACCCTATATATGTATATATATATTAATAGTATAGTGCCTTTTACTGTGATGTTAGCCTTATATTGGCATTTTAAATAGTTGATTTAGCCTGTGGTATCCGCACCTATTCTGAAAGTTTGGCCTTAGGTCCAAGCTATAGATAAGCTGTGTAAACACAGGCAGCAGAAGAAATCACACTCCCACTGGGGTATAGAAGAGATAAGGTAATAAAATGTTAATTTCCCATTGTTCTTTCCAAGTATTGGTCTTTGGTTTACTGACAGATATAAGATAAACTACCATTGGTGCAGCAAGTGCTGTGGCACCAGGGCCCATGTGCTTGGGGGGCCCTTATCAGGTAGTCTATACATAGTCATGTGCAGAATATATACAATTCTAATGCAAGGGAGCTTTGCTATTAGTGTAGGTTGCAGGGCCTTCTATCTATCCTCAAAATCATTACACAGAGCTGCATGTAAATTATTACTGTTGCTTACTACTGAGTTACCGTTGGGGGCCCAAAATAAATGTTGCACCAGGGCCCTCTGTTAAGTAGTTCCTCTACTGGAAGTATGCATGCACACAATGTGAGAAGGTAATAAGATGTGATTAAACCTACAATCTCAACCCATTTTATTAGGTTGTGGCTTCAAAACACAAAATCAGTTATTTCATATACACAAATAAACCTTTAAAAGCAAATCTCATACATTTTTATAATCTGCAGTTGGTAAAAAATGTAATTGGAAACACATTAAGGGAAAAACAATGTTGAGTATACTGTCCCTTTAAGCTACCAACTGTTCTTTTACTTATCATTCAGTAAAGCTTTCAAAATACTTTTGTTGTTCAGTGTATCTGTTCCTGCATTGTGAGTTCCTCACACCCTGACCCCTCACACGGTGCACATTGACAAATGGGTGATATTTCTGTCTTCTTGACAAGCCATATCATGCACTTCAGTTCAGTTTGCACAATACCAAAAGGAAGATGCACATTTTTTGCAGTGGTTGCTCTATATTTTTTATGAGTTGTTGTTTTTTTTTAATATTTTCTATGTTACTTTTTAACTGTATAAAAAATGCAAAACTCTAAAGTTTCCACTTTCTATTGTGCATGCTAACCCAAAGTGCAAGGTCTAGCTGTCAAAAAGCCAGTAACATCACTGACTTGTGAAAGTGCACTGCTTCTATCGCAGGATGCAACAATACGCGTGTACCAATATGGCATCACCCAGTATAAAATCCAGAGATTTACCAATTGGCTTCTATAAAAAAAAAAAAAAGAAAGAGAGCTGTAGGTACATGAGGAAAAGCAATACCAGGGTAACTAGTACTGTAGTTCTGCCCAGCAGAATAATGTGCTTTAAAGTATTGAGAACTTGGTTTGTGATCAGAAAAACAGGACTGGCACATGTCCAAGGTCAGGGCCATTATTCACCTAAATTATAATGAAACGTGCTAATGGAAATCAATGGAAATGGCTGATTGTGATCACATTAACATCAAAAAGGCTCATTGGCGGGGGGCGTGTCCGAACATCGGTCAAGATGGCTGCTTTTTTTCTAACAGCTGGGATTTGGAGCTGATAAATCAGTTGTTTACCATCTTCCAGACTTGTCATCCAAGTCCTAATCGAGTGGCATTTTGCAGAACAATACCTAAGGAGCAGGTTTTTGCTTGTCTCATACAAAATCTCAGCCAGGCAGTCCATAATAGAGGAGGTTCGCAACGGAGGCCCTCAGCTGACCTAGTTCCTCATCTACCCTCCCCAATTTCTTGGTTTTCCTGGTTAAGCAGCGGTGCACGCAGAACTGTACATTTTGGAAACATCTACCTTACAAGGAGCAATAGTTGAGCAGGTCTCCTTAAGATAAAAATCATTGTCACACGCCTTTAGTTATAGAGGATATATGTTTAGCAGTAGATCACTATATCCCACTTCACTATATCCCACTACACTTTTTAGATTCTCAGGTTTCTATTGTTTTATAAAGGTCCAAAAGAGAACAACTTAGTTACTGAATTTCCTCCCCCAAGTTCTTTACCCTATTTCGGGTCCAAGAAGAGTGGCCCTCTACAGTTTTGGAGGAATCTATAATATTACTAAAAAGGAGGTTTCATTTTCCTATGTTCTTTCATATAATTATATAACTTACATGTGGGCCATCCAAAAGAATTGAGATTGTTTATTCTCATACTGTTTATTAATTGTTTATTATCCCTCATGTTCATTGCTACTAAGTTGTAATACATGAGAATCTTAGATATACACTTCAGAAGTAATTAATTTGACCTTCAGCTCTTGTATTTGTTTATATTTGATTGCAAATACCTTCTATATCTACTATTTTGCCAAAAGGACATGTTTTATATGCTGTACCTTATAATAACCTCAATAAAAGATTATTAAAAAAAGGCTCATTGGCAACCATTAACCTGCTGATAATCATTAAAGGGGCACTCTAGACCCAATACTTATTCTTTATTACTTATTGGTAAATGCAAGCATCTTGCAATGCGTTCCACATCTATAAGTCTGTAAGAAGTACATGAAACTTTTAACCCACAGTTTTCTTCTTGCCCAGTTAGACGTTTTCATGTATGACAGTTTAGCAGTGCACGTTTAATATTTTTCAATGAGCTATTTCAAATTGCACATGCACAAATCAGTGTGTGCAAAAAAGAAAAACGTATGCATGACTCGATTGTGATTGGAGAAACTTTTTGGCTCATGACAAACGATGAATATTGAATATTGAAATGTTTCATGTACTTCTTTCAAGCTTAGAGGTCTGGGGCCAGTTGCAGAATACTTATCTGGTATGTAACGATAAGTAATCAAAATTGTGTATTGGGTCTAGACTGTCCATTTAAATGATAGGATATGATCAACCCCTTATTTTAGCAAAGATAGTTCTAGTAAAACGTATTACTGATTCAGTGATAACTTTTAATAAATACAGAACATATGCACCTTCATACTAACAGCAAACAAACTCAGAGAGCTGGCGGTGGCATAAATTTATCAGCAGCGACATAAACTGAGTCATTGCCAGTGCAAAATACACTGTATGAGCAGGTGTGGTGTATAAACACAAGTGCTCGGAGCATATGTACCTATGCTTTGTGCACAATAAAAAAGCTATCACTGAAGAACAGGTAGGTACTTGTTGCCTTAAGCAGTATTGCCAACACATTGGTATTGCAAAAATAATTATTTGCCAAACATTTCAATGTTGTCTTGTATCTCTTTTTAAGAAAAATAGTTTCCAGATTAAAAGGAATGGCATGAAACTCAAAATTACATTTTCATAATTCAGACAATTTTAAAAAACCTTACAATATACTTCTATTATCAAATGTGCCTTGTTCTCTTGGTATCCTTTATTGAAAAGCACATATCGCTCAGGAGCAGTTATGCACTACTGGGAGGTAGCTGGGGATTGGTGGATACACTAATATGCCTCTTGTTATTGGTTCAATGGATATGTTCAGTTAGCTCCCAGACTTGAAGGGGTTTGAAGGGGTTAAATTCATAGTTATATGCAACCAACGTAATAAGAAAATGCTGTAACACATTTTTGCGCTTTTACGTCCCTTGAAAAATAAAGTATGATTTTTTATTTTTATTTATCTTTTTCTCATGTTAAACAGTAATCATCAATTTAAGCTGCACATTGTACAATATCTGTTTGAATTTGTAGAAATCTGGATTTTCAAATGCTTCACTGGGGCATAACATTGTGATCTCAAACACATTTCACTAACCCTCTTGATACATAGGAGAAAAATATGTCCGATTTATGATTATTATGCTGTTTAAACATTCTCAAGGTTGTCTTTGTCTACGGTTGTCTTATGCATGAGTTCATTTGCATCTTTCCACAGTCAGAGCTGATCAAGTATCCAATTGTATCCTATCGCTTGAAAGCTTGTTTTATGCGGTTACTTATAGTTCGCATTTATCTTACACCATAGCTTCCCCACACCATTGATCTCCATATGAGTTTTGTTTTTCCCTGTGTGTCATTTTTATATTTGTCAGCGAATAAACAGAGGACGCTTTTCTTTTTCTCATACTGTAGGATTTCCATCTGCTCTCTGTTTGCTCAGCTGTTGGAGAAACACACACTGCTTTTCCTAATGTGTTATAATCTTTTCTCAACAGTCCTTCATAATCATTTTGTCTTTTTAGGCAATTACTTGCTGGTTTTAGAATCAGCAAAAGTTATGGGTTTGATAAGTTTAAAAGTGTTAATCATTTTCAGAGGCTCTGCACTGCGGGAGATGCAGCAGGTAAAAAAGAAAAAAAAGGATTTTTGTTTATTGTTTTTTGTTCCTGCAGTTAATCATATACAATAATTCCATTTATTTATCTATGTCTGCCACAGATTATACAGTGGTGTTTTTTTTATAAATTACTTGGCTTAAACCTCATTTCATGTTGAGCAGAACTCTATCTGGGAATTCAGATACAATGCATTTTGGCATAAACCAGAAATTGAACTGCATACCTGACATCCGTCCCGATTTTCCTGGGACTCTCCTGGTTTTTGGCTTCTTTTCCCTTGGTTAAGTTATCTTTAGAGTCTGCCCTTCATTGTTGTGTCCTAAAATGTGGTCTTGGCATGGATCTCTGAATCAGACACGAGGTCTTTGTTTGACTTATGTATATAATTGTTTGCATATTGTGGCATCTGATTCTTCAGCACTTTACACTAGAACAGAAATGCAATCCAACAAAATAAAATGACAGTAAAGCAAATGTCCCAAGAAAAATTCAGGCCTAGATTTAAAATGACATATGGATATAGTACAAATTGGATAGGTGGAGGGGTTTACACATAGGGCTCCATTTATTAAGCAGCGGATGCTACTTAAAGGGACAGTCAACACCAGAATTTTTGTTGTTTAAAAAGAAAGATAATCCCTTTATTACCCATTCCCCAGTTTTGCATATCCAACACAGTTATAATAATACACGTTTTACCTCTGTAATTACCTTGTATCTAAGCCTCTGCTGACTGCCCCCTTATTTCAGTTCTTTTGACAGACATGCAGTTTAGCCAATCAGTGCTCACTCCTAGGTCACTTTACGTGCATGAGCTCAATGTTATCTATATGAAACATATGAACTAATGCCCTCTAGTGGTCAAAATGTATTCAGATTAGAGGCAGTCTTCAAGGTCTAAGAAATTAGCATATGAACCTCCTAGGTTTAGCTTTCAACTAAGAATACCAAGAGAACAAAGCAAAATTGGTGATAAAAGTAAATTGGGAAGTTGTTTAAAATTGCATGCCCTATTTAAATCATGAAAAAATTTTTTGGACTTGACTGTCCCTTTAAGAGCCCCATCGTGTCAAGCTTACCATAAGACTGCTGCTCCATAACCTGTACTCCACCTTTTTAGGTCTGATACGATCGGGATAATTGGCAGCCCCTTCAAGCGGCCTATTGGTCCCCAGTGAGCAGGGGCGGCATTGCTCAAGCATTTAACCAGAATTGTTAGTGCAGTGAAAAAAGTGGACAGCGTATGCTTGCTGCATTTAGTGATGTCGAGCAGTCATGATTCGCTATAGCTAATCATGTCCACTTAACATTTAATAAATCTACCCCATAGTGATTGATTTTCCCCTTAATGCAGGAAGTAAACCCACCGGCTCTATGTCTTTAAGCATTGTTTTGGGGCACAGATATGTTTATCTGTATGCCTGCCAAACTAAAATATATGGTAGTAAAATATTTTAGTTATTCATGCACGCAGATATATCATTTTCATTGCTCTTTATATATCCTTTGTTGAGGTGCGTGAACTATATGGAGTACTATAAGAAAGCAATTTTGCAACAATGTTTTTAACAATGTTATACATTGCACAAACAGTGCTGCCATGTAGTGCTCAAAAGTGTATAACAAATAGTAAAAATAAGTATATGGTATAGGAGAGCCAAATTGAGCTTCAGACGAATACAAATTAGTCAACATTGATGGCGATCCAGAGATTTGTACATTACATAAACAGCCAAATACATCTTAGACTGAAACAAACAAAGAATGAACGGTTGCTCCACTAAATCAATTTGTTTGTGCTGTTTTGCAACCAAAAAAGGGACTGGGAAAGGGCTTGACTAATCAAGTCCTTTGTTTGTAATGATATACAGGCAATTTGATCACATATGAGTCTTAGGGAGCATGCGTCTAAAATGTTCCCTCCCCCTTTTGATAATTCCATGAGATCACAGTAAAACAAAGGTTAAACTCAGCACTATTGATATTGAATAGTTGTCTGTTTATGGTTTTTTTTCATCATGCTGTTCACAGTAAAATATAGATGAATGATAATTGCTCACAGAGAAAAAAAATTATAAACCTTTTTTTCATTCTCACAGTTGCATCAAGGATAAATGAGAATTTATGTAAAGTAACATGCCTTTTTATTATTTTGTGAATATTCTATCCAATTTAAATTACATTTTTAGGGGTGAAAAATGACGAAGGGCTTAGTAACCTTCTTATTTGATTGCTCTGTTGCTGTCCCTGGATTTTTTGTTTTTTTATTTTTGGGGAGAATAAAAGGAATTGTGACTGCTATATTTTTAAATATCATCTTGGTTTTACTTTTTTAGGTGGCCTGGTATCTACCAAAACATAGTGATCTCTTTTGTGGATGTAGAAATGGTACTAAGACATCTGAAATATGTAGTTTTTAGTATCCGAAGATGCAGTGTTACCTAGCAACAAAACCTAGTAACTATAAAAAGTGACTGTACAAAAGGTACTTTACCTCTTTTCAACTATAGCAAAGTTAGACACAAGACGAGTAGAAGCAGTGATCCATTTTTGCTAGATATGGTAGTAACAGGAGATTTGTTTGTGTGACATTACCTCATATTTTTTACATTTTAGTTAGGCACATACACTGATATACAGTACATATACACACATATTTGATCCACACATAGGCACACCACAAACAAACACTTATTTCACCCTTTACTGCGTATACAACTCAAGCTCGCACACACATATTCCTTTAACAGCCAACATCAAAACGCACCATTTTACTGTTAGTTATTTATGTATTTATTTTGTTAAAGGTTTCAAATGTTGGAGATTCAAAAATAGAGATAGAGAGAGTTAACTAGATAGAGGGAGTAGACAGCGCTGATGGAACCGAGAACAGAAGAGCCAGTCCACTTTTCTCAATACATTTCATATTGACTGTTCTCCTATCCATGTATGGCTGGATTCTGCATTATTGGGCATGTGCAATATTTCTATGTAACTTACTATAAATTATCTGCAGCTATATTTCTATAAAAATTATACTTAATTTACTGCTTCTTTATTTAAATATAACTTTTGTACAACTATTATTATTATTTAGACAGAAGGATGACAATTATTAAGACTATTCAATGTGGGTAAAGATCCCTACTAAAATGCATTTTGGTAATTACCTAGGCTATGAATGTTTTTTTTTTCTATCATATATAGATTTAGAAACCTTACTTTTACAAATAAACCATAAAAATTACAGACGTGCAACCCATGATTTTGGTAACTGGGGTACTCAGAAAACATTGTACCAAAACAGAAAATTCTCTCATTCATATAATAGAGGCATTTACACCTGTTGAAAATATTTTCTGCTTAAAAATTTGAAAAGTAAATGTTTACTTAAAGGGATACTGCAGTATTGGTTTTGTAACTGCCTACTAATCATCATGGGCTGAAAAGTATAACAGTCTCTGTTCATTGGTGGAGAGGGACATGCCTCTGTTAGTGATACAAGAAAATGTTGGTTTATTTAAGGCAGGAACATGAGTTTTACAAAATAAAACTTAAATACATGTCTCTGTGCCCCAGGAAAATAATGCTTGAAGTGATAGTAAATTTGACAAATAGTCTAATCAGATATTTTATAGTGACTGTCTGTCACCAATAAAATAATAGTAATAAAAAGTGTATGGTAGAGATGTGCATACGGCTTCCGACAAATACAAATTAGTCAAAATGTATGATGATTCAGTGATTAATCCAATACACTAACAGCTAAATACATCATAGGAAGAAACAGAAAATTATGAATGATTGTTTGACCAAATCAATTTGATTGTGCTGCTTGGCAACCAGAAAAAGTTGCAGTAATGAGAAGGGAAGGTGCTTGACTAATCAAATCCTTCATTTGTAATGGTGTACAGGGCATTTGATCATACGTGTGTCCATCATCCCCTGTCCAATCTTGCCATAGTATTTCTAATGATTGACTTTAGGGACAGCCACTCAGGCACTAAATAGTAGGGTCCATATTGTAAAGATGAGATCATTTTCAAATTTCCTTCTGCATGAATTCACTTATTTCTTCCAGCATTGTGTTAAATGAAGTTTCTGCAATTATCATCTATTTGCATGAGCTGTTGAATACATGAAATCTCAAAATTGCAATACATTAATATGATTGTTTTGTTATGGTAACATAGCCTGAATGGATAGAACAAAAGTAATCTCCAGGGTTGGCCGTGTACATTTCTAGGGCAGGTTTATTCATCACCTACACCTCAATAAAGAATCTATTGCTCCTGTGAAATGTCTGGTCATGTGGTTAGGCTTCTCTATTTCAAAGTTGATGAGTTTGTAATTTTTCTTTTTTTCTTTAACTGTTTTCAAGAATTCTTTTGTTTATATGTAAATTGGGCAGCTTTATAGAGTGACTTTTTTCTCATTTTAATTGACTTGTTATGTTAAATTTGATAATAGAAGTAAATTATTGTTATTATTATTTTAATGGAACGCTCCATTAAAGTTTGACTTCCATGACCCTTATAATTGTTCCCTTCTACTCAATTGTTTGCGTGTTATTTATTCATGGTCCAGATTTTCAAAACAAATTTTCAAATGGGAATTATATTTACTTTCTCCTTTATTTCTTTGTACACAGAACATTTTTTTTAAAGATATTGGGTGCCTTTTAAATAAGAACACATAAATACAATGTCTTTGCACAGTTATTATTAACATTTTATTTTTTCCTTTTTAGCTCTTCTGGATGTCATCCACAAAATGTTCCTTAAACTTTAAAGCAGTAAATTAATGCTCTATTATTGAATTTTGCAATGTATTTTATACAGCTTGGATTGCTTTTCCTGTCTTCATTATGTTTATATTATGAAAGCTAAATTTCATTTAACTTTCAACATTGGAGAGCTCCTTCTGCAATCCTTAACATCCTGCTTTCAACTTAAATGTGCAATCTTAAATAGCGGATTTAGAAATCCTATCATGATGTTATTCAGCAAATTGTTATAAGCAAAACAGAATGATTCATAACTGTGTTTAATTCTGGTCTTGGTGTTCAAATGATCAGACTATGAAATGTTAAAAAAAGGTACACCCATCATATAAAATTAACCCCTTCAGTACTGGGGATTTTAGAGAAAAACTTGCCCAAAGCACCAGACAATTTGTAGCATTTTGACTATCACACCATTTAAACAGAAATAGAGCATTATTTTTTTATTTACCTATCAAAACTATATATTTTTTAGTAGACAACCCAAAGTATTGATCTAGGCCCATTTTGGTATATTTCATGCCACCGGTTAACTGGCAAATTCGATTATATTAAAAAAATGTGTTAACGAGTTTAAACCGAAATTATTTACATACCACTTATGCAGTCATAACACAAATGGTTGTAAAAGCTTATCTGAGATCTCATTTGTTTAGAAATAGCAGACATACATGGCTTTGCCATTGCTTTTTGGTAATTAGAAGGCTTCTAATTGCAACTGTGCAGCACACTTATATTCCCAGCAGTGAAGGGGTTAATCAGGTAGCTTATAAGGTTAATTTTATTTGTAGTGTAGAGATTACCCTCCCACCTGAAACCTCCCTCACCCTGATCCCTCCCAAACTTCTCTCTGTCTTTCCTCACCCCCACTGGTCACCTTCATTTTAGGTACTAGCAGACAGTCTGACAGTATTATGTTCTAGGACTTTTTTTTTTTGCAGTGTAGGATACCCCTCCCATCTCTCTGATCCATCCCAAACAGCACTCTAACCCTCCCCCTTCCATTGGTTTCTACCATCATAGGTACTGGCAGCTGACTTCCAGTACCTAGTTAATTTATATTTAAAAACATTTTTTTTTATTTATTTATTAAAAAAAAGTGTTTATGTAGTGTAGCGATCCCCCCTCTCTCCTTGGTGCGATTGTAAATATGGACCCCCTGCAGCCTGCCATTAAACTTTTCTCTATTATAGGAAATCCTACCACTCCCTCAGCAAACCCTTTTTCTGGTAGTGTAGGGAACCCTCCCCTTCCTCTCCTTCTTCCCCCTCCTACAATGCAACACCCACCCACCTCCTTCCCTCTCACACCACCCACAGCATCACCCAAAACTGTATTGGTGATTTGTCTTCATATGGTAAAGGAAGCATGCTTAGTTCTTTCTTACCATATGAAGTCAGATGTCTTCTGCCTCTGGCTGCAGTCTTCGCTGTCAAAGCTGACAGCAAGGACTGCAGCAAAAGCCAGAAGGTGAGACGTAGGTCGCACCTTATGATAAAAAAAATTATATTTTTGTTACTAAAATTTAATAAGATTTGTTAGACACTTGAATATTAATAATAATAATAATAGTAATAATAATAACAACAAAATATATTATGTTTTTAGAGAACGGTTTATAAAATCATACTCTCCCCTCCATTTAAAAGTATTATGGTAAGTATGTATGTATTTATTGTATGTATGTATTGTATGTATTTATTGTATGTATGTATTGTATGTATGTATTGTATGTATTTATTGTATGTATGTATTGTATGTATGTATTGTATGTATTTATTGTATGTATGTATTGTATGTATTTATTGTATGTATGTATTGTATGTATGTATTGTATGTATTTATTGTATGTATGTATTGTATGTATTTATTGTATGTATGTATTGTATGTATTTATTGTATGTATGTATTGTATGTATGTATTGTATGTATTTATTGTATGTATGTATTGTATGTATGTATTGGGTACTTGGAGGTGCTGTATAATAAGTATAATAAAATAAACAGAAAAATGCAGCAGGTATAGTAGATTTATACAGAAACATATTTTTCCATCAGAGGCAGCTGTTTTAGAATAGGCTGCAACAAGCGCTTAGGATTCTCACTTTTAAATCTTAAAATACTTTTTTCACTACAAGTTGCTTGTGTCTGCTATTGAATGTATTTTGTAATGAATTGCTTCCCTCTTGGTTTCTAAAAGGGTTCAGATGTATTTGAACACATTAACTTGCAAATCTGAAAGAAAATCAAGTTTTATATTTGATTTGGTTTAATAATTTAAAAACCTTTTTAAAGTTTGCAGAGCATTTTTTACTGGGCTGTTTCTAGAGAATTAATTTGGCTCCCAGGTCGATACTGTAAACTGTGCCCCCCACCCAAATGTTATGTTAAAGGGACAGTCTACCATAGAAGTGTTATTGTTTTAAAAGATAGATAATCCCTTTATTACCCATTCCCCAGTTTTGCATAACCAACACAGTTATATTAATGTACTTTTTACCTTTGTGATTACCTTGTATCTAGGAACCTTCTTCCAGCCCCCTGATCATGTGACTGTTTATTATCTATTGTCTTAAATTTAGCATTGTTTTGTGCTAAATCTTAAATAACCCCCTGTGCCTGAACACAGTGTTATCTATATGGCCCACGTGTACTTTCTGTCTCTTTGTGTTGAAAAGAGATTTAAAAAGCCTGTGATGAGAGGCAGCCCTCAAAGGCTTAGAAATTAGCATATGAGCCTACCTATGTTTAGTTTAAACTAAGAATACCAAGAGAAAAAAGCAAATTTGATGATAAAAGTAAATTGGAAAGTTGATTAAAATTACAAGTCCTATCTGAATAATGAAAGTTTAATTTATACTTGACTGTCCCTTTAAAGCAAAACGTACCAGTCAATGATTATAAACCTGAAAATTCCAAAATAAAAAACCCCATCAAAATAATATATAAATATATACCCACACATTATACAACTGAAGTGAGTAAACCCCTGTGCAATATCACTTAAATCAGTCACTCTACCATAATCAAATCTTGCACTTCATAAAGAGATATGGGCAGAATTATGATATTTTTGGTTAGTATCTGTCATGAAAATGTATGCTTATAATGTTACACACCATTTACTTTCAAATTATATCCATCACAGCTGCATATAACTTAACACCTCTCTGTAGCCAAATCTGAAGATGTTGTATTGGTAGAAGACAACTCAGCTATATATGTGCCACATGGGCGAGGAGGGTGTACTGGCATGTTGTTCTCTAAATGGACATGAAACCAAAACTTTTCTTTCATGATTGCGATAGAGCATTTTAAATAACTTTTAATTTTATTTATGTTATGTTATAAAATTTGCTTCATTCTTCTGGTATCCTTTTTATGAAAGAACAACAATGCACTGCTGGGAGCTAGCTGAACATATCTGGTAAGCCAATGACAAGAGGCATATATGTGCAACCACCAATCATCAGTCAGTCACCTCCCAGTAGTGCATTGCTGCCCCAGAGCATAAATATGTATACTTTCAACAAAGGATACCACAAGAACAAAGCAAATTTGATCATAGTAAATCAGAAAGTTGTTTAAATTGCATGATCTATTAGAAGGTTTAATATTGACCTTTTCTGTTCCTTTAAATATAAACATTTGTGAGTTTTATTTTTATATACTATGTAAGGCAGCAAACAAATACACCAGAGACCTGACACTTGTTTTCATTTATTTATAGAATTCTTATACAACTACCCTGTACCAAGTGTTTAAGAATGGAACAATGTAAAACAGATTAGTATTTTAAGTTAAGATATATTTAAAATACACAGCAAATAATAGAAGCTAATAACCAAATAAAACTTAGTTGTAATTTTTATTTAAAAACAAAACATTTATGCTCCGGCAGTTACAGAATGCATGCAACACTCTTCTTTTTAATTCCTAGAGATTTGCTGCTACCAAGCTTAAGATGCCAAAGACAAATTTGCAGAAGTTAGCCGTATGTCCTAAGTCAGATCTGTTGGACAGTATGGTTTATAGAATGTGACATGCACAATGAACTATATATAAAGTAAAAAAAACAATAAAATAATAAGGGACATGAAAACTCTTTTACGTAGTGCACTGAATGTTGTAAGAAATAGGCAGCTTGTTTTGTGTAATTTTGCAGCCTCCAGTATCTCTAGAACATATTTCTACGGTAGACTTGAGGTGCTTGTTGCAAATGGGGAATGACTTAGGGCATTGCTGGTGAGAAATGAGGTTTGTTTTGTCTCACCAATCTCACATTTTTTACGCCTTGCGTAATGATCGTATAAAGTGGGCAGTCCATCTCAAACAATACATTACGCAAAAAGCTGTCCCTTCTAAACTATAGGCTTCACTTTGTTATATAATTTCACAAACTTCGATATGGGTTTCGATTTATCATGTCGTATATTCTTCTATTTGAGGTGGTAAGCACAAAGACTGTAAAGGAATTAAAAAATGCCTGGGACTTGCATAAGGCTATCCTAAGGAAAAAGTAACATGTAATATGGGTAGACTTGATGGGCCTTTTTGGCTCTTATCTACCGTTAAATTTTATGTTTCTATTTTCGTAATTTAATTTTTTAATTTTTTTTATTTTGTAGTTGCATATTTAAATATTAAAATTTACTGTTATTGTATATTTACTTTTTACGTTTTATATATATATAATATCTTGAATGCGTGGTGAGACAGGTATGTGTGTAAATGTTACAGAGTTTCAAAGGTAGATGGCGCTGGTCTGGGTATTGCATTATGGATATGTAGATATCTTCTAATTTTCTGATGGCAAAAGGAGACAGACTTGTGCATATAAACACCAATCAATAAAGGTGCAGTATACTCACTCCATAAGATGCATGATGTCTGCTCATCTATAGATGACCTCACAGTTAGCTGGAACTAAGGAGAATATCGACCCAAAATGCTAAAGGCAAGAAAAAGCTCCAATCAGGTGTGCATAAAATTACTTGAAAATACAAGTAGCAACTTACTCCATCAAATCTGAAATTCCGGCAATGTTACAGCAAAGAAGCAATTCATTACTCCAAAGATGGTAAAAAAGTTTTTTAATGGCTCAATGAAAAAATCCTATTGGCTGTTCCAATCAGCCAGTAGAATGCGAGCTCAATCCTATTGGCTGATTGGATCAGCCAAAGGAATTGAAGCTAAATCCTATTGGCTGATTGCATCAGCCAATAGGATTTTTTCAACTTTAATTCCGATTGGCTGATAGAATTCTATCAGCCAAACGGAATTCAATGGACACCATCTTGGATGACGTCCCTTAAAGGAACCTTCATTCTTTGTTAGTCGTCGGAAGAAGAGGATGCTCTTGAAGATGGAGCCGCTCCGCGCCGGATGTATGAAGATTGAAGATGCTGTCTGGATGAAGTCTTCTGCCGGCTTGGATGAAGACTTCAGCCTGCTTGGATGAGGACTTCTGCCACTTCATTGAGGATGGATGTCGGGTCTTCAAAAACTGTAATTGGATCTTCGGGGGTTAGTGTTAGGTATTTTAAGGGTTTATTGGGTGGGTTTTATTTTTAGCTTAGGGTTTGGGCTGAAAATGAGCTAAATGCCCTTTTAAGGGCAATACCCATCCAAATGCCCTTTTCAGGGCAATGGGGAGCTTAGGTTTTTTAGATAGGTTTATATTTGGGGGGTTGTGTGGGTGGTGGGTTTTACTGTTGGGGGGGGTGTTTGTATTTTTTTTTTACAGGTAAAAGAGCTGATTTCTTTGGGGAAATGCCCCGCAAAAGGCCCTTTTAAGGGCTATTGGTAGTTTAGTTTAGGCTAGGTTTTTTTTATTGGGGGGGGCTTTTTTATTTTGACAGGGCTATTAGATTAGGTGCAATTAGTTTAAATATTTAATCATTTCTTTTTTATTTTGTGTAATTTAGTGGTTTTTTTTGTAATTTAGTTAATTGTATTTAATGTAATTTATTTATTTTTTAGGGTTAGGGGTTAATAACTTTAGTATAGTGGTGCCGACATTGGGGGCGGCAGATTAGGAGTTAATAAGTGTAAATAGGTGGCGGTGACATTGGGGGCAGCAGATTAGTGGTTAATAAGTGTAGGTAGGTGACGGCGACATTGGGGGCGGCAGATTAGGGGTTAATAAATATAATGTAGGTGTCGGCGATGTTGGGCAGCAGATTAGGGGTTAATAAGTGTAATGTAGGTGTCGGCGATGTCAGGGTGGCAGATTAAGCGTTAATAACTGTAGGCAGGCGTCGGCGATGTCGGGGGCGGCAGATTAGGGTGTTTAGACTCAGGGTTTATGTTAGGGTATTAGGTGCAAACATAACTTTTCTTTTCCCATAGGAATCAATGGGGCTGCGTTACGGAGCTTTACGCTCCTTTATTGCAGCTGTTAGGCTTTTTTTCAGCCGACTCTCCCCATTGATGTCTATGGGGAAATCGTGCACGAGCACGTAAAACCAGCTCAAAGCAGCGCTGGTATTGGAGTGCGGTATGGAGCTCAATTTTGCTCAACGCTCACATATTGCCTGCTAATGTCGGGTTTATGCAAACCTGTAATAGCAGCGCTATAGAGAGGTGAGCGGTGGAAACAACTTGCAAGTTAGTACCGAGCCGCTCATAATGCAAAACTCGTAATCTAGCCGAATGTTTTTTATTTTAAATTTCAAATTATATTTTGAAAGTTGTGCTTATTGAATGTAATGTTGTTTAATAATTTTAACAGAAAAGGGTTATAATATTCAATTTGCGAAAATGTATGATTTGCGGGAAAGCATCAATAATGATTTAACAGTGTTGAAGGACTCAATGCTCCACAAGAATAATTTACATCATAACAAGATAAACAGACTTTCAAAGAGAATAATTAATAATCAACAACAACGTGCAATGATGTTCAGGGAAAGAAGGTGGGAGGGAAGGGCATATTATTCTGGTGTTAAAACACGTGGGGGCCACTTTATCATCCTCATTATTTTCTTTTGTATGTTTTCTTATGTTATGGTTTTCAAATTATTAAAATATATCTTTGGATGTATTCACTTTTTTTTACTGATTAATAGATCTTACAAGCATTACATATGTATCTCATGTGTATTAAAGGCGCATGCACACTATATTTCAATATTCTTACAGGTTTTGTAGATGATCTATTTATATTGCCCATCTCTGTGTGTGTGGGTGGGGGGGGGGTTAAGTATGATTTTAAAATGATTAAAACTAGATTGTAATATCAGTATCTGTGTATATTCTTCCTTATAGTAGTTTCTATTACATGCAGTTATAGGGAAACTGGTGTGCAGAAAACAAAACAATCTATAATGACATCTATAATGACATTTTAAATGAGTCTGTATAATAGTTAATCATATTACAAACTTTACATCAAAATAATTATATTATCCACATATCATGTTTATTTATTTTTTTCTAGATTTTCTCATTGGTTTCTTACTAGCTGGCTGATTAGCATCAGCATCAGGAATTCCTTTTCTTTCTTCAGAAATTATAACATCCTCATTTTTTTCTTCGATATATGAAGTGCATAAATATACATATATATATTTCTTTATTAATTATATTTTATTCAAAATATACATCAGTTCATTTCCATTAATATTAGTTTCATTGCTATCCATTGATGGTGTCTCAATATTCTCTTGCAAAATTAAATTTCTTTTATGTAATTGGCAAGAGTCCATGAGCTAGTGACGTATGGGATATACAATCCTTATCCTACCAGGAGGGGCAAAGTTTCCCAAACCTCAAAATGCCTAAAAATACACCCCTCACCACACCCACAATTCAGTTTTACAAACTTTGCCTGATTCTATTCAGAAGGCTCTGTCTGCTTTTCCGCCTTCTAATAAACGTAAAAGGTCTTTTAAAACTTCTCATAAGGTTGATGAAATTTCAAATGACCGACAACACAATGAATTATCCTCCTCTGATGAGGATCTATATGATTCAGAAGATCCTTCCTCAGATATTGACACTGACAAATCTACTTATTTATTTAAAATGGAGTATATTCATTCTTTGTTAAAAGAAGTGTTAATTACTTTGGATATTGAGGAAACTAGTCTTCTTGACATTAAAACTAGTAGAAGTTTAAATTCTGTTTTTAAACCTCCTGTGGTTACTCCAGAGGTTTTTCCTATTCCTGATGCTATTTCTGATATGATTTCTAAGGAATGGAATAAGCCGGGTACTTCTTTTATTCCTTCTTCAAGGTTTAAAAAATTGTATCCTTTACCAGCAATTTCAATAGAGTTTTTTGAAAAGATCCCAAAAGTTGATGGGTCTATTTCTACTCTTGCTAAACGTACCACTATTCCTATGGAAGATAGTACTTCTTTTAAAGATCCTTTAGATAGGAAACTTGAATCTTATCTAAGGAAAGTCTATTTATATTCAGGTCATCTTCTCAGGCCTGCAATTTCTTTGGCTGATGTTGCAGCTGCATCAACTTTTTGGTTGGAGAATTTAGCGCAACAAGAATTCTGACGTATCTAGCATTGTTCGCTTACTGCAACATGCTAATCATTTTATTTGTGATGCCATTTTTGATATTATCAAAATTGATGTTAGATCCATGTCTTTAGCTATTTTAGCTAGAAGAGCTTTGTGGCTTAAATCTTGGAATGCTGATATGACATTTAAGTCTAGATTGCTATCTCTTTCTTTCCAAGGTAATAATTTATTTGGTTCTTAGTTGTATTCTATTATTTCAACTGTTACTTGGGGGAAGGGAGTTTTTTTGACTCAGGATAAAAAACCTAAGGGTAAATCTAAGGCTTCTAACCGTTTTCGTTCCTTTCATCAAAATAAGGAACAAAAATCTAATCCTTCCCCCAAGGAATCTGTTTTCAATTGGAAGCCTTCCTCAAATTGGAATAAGTCCAAGCCATTTAAGAAACCAAAGTCAGCCCCTAAGTCCGCATGAAGGTGCAGCCCTCATTCCAGCTCAGCTGGTAGGGGGCAGATTAAGGTTTTTCAAGGATATTTGGATAAATTCTGTCCAAAATCATTGGATTCAGAGCATTGTCTCTCAAGGGTATCGAATAGGATTCAGAGTAAGACCTCCTGTGAGAAGATTTTTTTTCTCTCACGTATCCCAGCAAATCCAGTAAAAGCACAGGCTTTCCTGAAGTGTGTTTCAGACCTGGAGTTATCAGGGGTAATCATGTCAGTTCCTTTTTAGGAACAGGGTTTGAAGTTTTATTCAAATCTATTCATTGTCCCAAAAAAGGAAAATTCATTCAGACCAGTTCTGGATCTGAAAATTTTGAATCGTTATGTAAGAGTACCAACTTTCAAGATGGTGACTATAAGGACTATTCTGCCTTTTGTTCAGCAAGGACATTATATGTCCACGATAAACTTGCAGGATGCATACCTTCATATTCCAATTCATCCAGATCATTATCAGTTCCTGAGATTCTCTTTTCTAGACAAGCATTACCAATTTGTTGCTCTTCCGTTTGGCCTAGCAACAGCTCCAAGAATCTTTTCAAAGGTTCTCGGTGCCCTGCTCTCTGTAACCAGAGAGCAGGGTATTGCGGTGTTTCCTTATTTGGATGATATCTTGATACTAGCTTTTTAGGCTTCCAGATAGATTCCGTGACCATGACTCTGTCTCTAACAGACAAGAGACGTTTAAAATTGGTTGCAGCCTGTCGGCACCTTCAGTCTCAATCATTCCCTTCAGTGGCTATGTGCATGGAAGTTTAAGGTCTCATGACTGCTGCATCGGACGTGATCCCCTTTGCTCGTTTTCACATGAGACCTCTTCAGCTTTGTATGCTGAATCAATGGTGCAGGGATTATACAAAGATATCACAATTAATATCCTTAAATCCCAATGTTCGACACTCTCTGACGTGGGGGTTAAATCACCAGCATTTAGTTCAAGGGGCTTCTTTTGTTCGGCCAACCTGGACTGTGATCACAACAGATGCAAGTCTTTCAGGTTGGGGAGCTGTTTGGGGATCTCTGACAGCAAAAGGGGATTGGAAATCTCAAGAGGCGAGATTACCAATCAATATTTTAGAACTCCATGCAATTCTCAGAGCTCTTCAGTTTTGGCCTCTGTTAAAGAGAGAACCGTTTGTTTTCAGACAGACAATATCACAACAGTGGCATATGTCAATCATCAATCATCAGGGTGGGACTTACAGTCCCCAAGCTATGAAAGAAGTATCTTGGATACTTGCTTGGGTGGAATCCGGCTCCTGTCTATTTTCTGTGATGCATATCCCAGCTGTAGACAATTGGGAGGCGGATTATCTCAGCCATCAGACTTTACATCTGGGGGAGTGGTCTCTCCATCCAGATGTTATTTCTCGGATTGTTCAGATGTGGGGTCTTCCAGAGATAGATCTGATGGCCTCTCATCTAAACAAGAAACTTCCCAGATACCTGTCCAGGTCCAGGGATTTTCAGGCGGAAGCAGTGTATGCATTGACACTTCCTTGGTGTTATCAACCTGCTTATATTTTCCCACCTCTAGTTCTTCTTCCCAGAGTGAGCTCCAAAATCATCATGGAACAATTGTTTGTGTTGCTGGTGGCTCCAGCATGGCCTCACAGGTTTTGGTATGCAGATCTTGTTTGGATGTCCAGTTGCCAACCTTGGCCACTTTTGTTAAGGCCGGACCTATTGTCTCAAGGTCCGTTTTTCCATTAGGATCTCAAATCATTACATTTGAAGGTATAGAAATGAAATGCCTAGTGCTAATTCATAGAGGTTTCTCTGACTCAGTGATTAATACTATGTTACAAGCTCAAAAATCTGTCTCTAGAAAGATTTATTATCGAGTTTGAAAGACTTATATTTCATGGTGTTCCTCTCATAAATTTTCTTGGCATTTTTTTAGAATTCCTAGAATTTTACAGTTTTTTCAGGATGGTTTGGATAAGGGTTTGTCCGCAAGTTCCTTGAAGGGACAAATCTCGGCTCTTTCTGTTTATTTCACAGAAAGATTGCCAAACTTCCTGATATTCACTGTTTTGTAAAGGCTTTGGTTCGTATCAAGCCTATCATTAAATCAATCTCTCCTCCTTGGAGTCTTAATTTGATTTTGAGGGCTTTACAGGCTCCTCCATTTGAGCCTATGCATTCTTTGGACATTAAACTACTTTCTTGGAAAGTGCTGTTCCTTTTGGCCATCTATTCTGCTAGAAGAGTTTCTGAGCTATCTGCTCTTTCTTGTGAATCTCCTTTTCTGATATTTCATCAGGATAAGGCGGTTTTGCAGACTTCATTCGAATTTTTACCTAAGGTTGTGAATTCTAACAACATTAATAGAGAAATTGTTGTCCCTTCCTTGTGTCCTAATCCTAAGAATCCTTTGGAAATATCCTTACATTCTTTGGATGTGGTGAGAGCTTTGAAATATTATGTTGAAGCTACTAAAGATTTCAGGAAGACTTCTAGTCTATTTGTTATTTTTTTGGTTCTAGGAAAGGTCAGAAGGCTTCTGCTATTTCCTTGGTTTCTTGGTTAAAGCTTTTGATTCATCAAGCTTATTTGGAGTCGGGTCAAGCCCCGCCTCAGAGAATTAAAGCTCATTCTACTAAATCAGTTTCTACTTCGTGGGCTTTTAAGAATGAAGCTTCAGTTGATCAGATTTGCAAAGCGGCTACTTGGTCCTCTTTGCATACATTTACTAAATTCTACCATTTTGATGTATTTGCTTCTTCAGAAGAAGTTTTTAGTAGAAAAGTTCTTCAGGCAGCTGTTTCAGTTTGATTATTCTGCTTATGTTTTAAGTTTTTCTTGTCATTTAAGAATAAACTTATAATTTGGGTTGTGGATTATTTTTTCAACGCAAAATGGCTTTTCTTTATTTTTATCCCTCCCTCTCTAGTGACTCTTGAGTGGAGTTCCACATCTTGGGTATTGATATCCCATACTTCACTAGCTCATGGACTCTTGCCAATTACATGAAAGAAAACATAATTTATGTAAGAATTTACCTGATAAATTAATTTATTTCATATTGGCAAGAGTCCATGAGGCCCACCCTTTTTATGGTGGTTATGATTTTTTTGTATAAAGCACAATTATTTCCAAATTCCTTTGTTGATGCTTTTTACTCCTTTCTTTATCACCCCACTACTTGGCTATTCGTTAAACTAAATTGTGGGTGTGGTGAGGGGTGTATTTATAGGCATTTTGAGGTTTGGGAAACTTTGCCCCTCCTGGTAGGATTGTATATCCCATACGTCACTAGCTCATGGACTCTTGCCAATATGAAAGAAATTAATTTATCAGGTAAATTATTACATAAATTATGTTTTTGTTCTTGTGGCACTAAAAAAGTATTCATTTTTAAACATTAATATTTCATTTTTTTTAATATAAATATTTTTATATAATTCTACAAAAACATATGAAAATGTACCTGTTCTTACACCTTTATTAGTAAGTCCAGAAACTCCTGTTACCATTGAAGGTGGAATTAATTCTTTAAAGGGACATTGAACCCAATTTTTTTCTTTTGTGATTCATATAGAGCATGCAATTTTAAGCATCTTTCTAATTTACTGCTATTATCAATTTGTCTTCATTCTCTTGCTATATATATTTGATAAAAGAAGGCATCTAAGCTAAGGAGCCAGTCTTTTTTGGTTCAGAACCATGGACAGCACTTGTTTGTTGGTTCTGTCCTATCAGCAAGGACAACCCAGGGCCGACATCTAAACTTACATTCTTGCTTTTCAAATAAAAATACCAAGAGAATGAAAAAAAATTGATAATAAAATTGCATGCTCTATCTGAATTACAAAAGAAACAAATTTGGGTTCAGTATCCCTTTAATTATGTTTTCAGAATCAGAGTATGTGATTGGTACATATGTTCCACCACCTGTTTTTTCTTTAATCCATTTTAGATTTCACTTTAATTTTTAAATCAGAGTATTTTTTGTTTTGCATTTGGACACTGATCTGGACATAACTCCTACAGCTGATACACATTTTGCAATGTTTTCCCATATTTTTATTTTATCCAAATTGGAAGATTTTCCAGACAATGAGCCAAACAGCTTATCATAATACATTTGCATTTGCTATGCTAATACAACTTTATTATCTTCTGTGAATGTGGGGTTTCTACCAGACTCACTATTATTTTGTGATGATACTCCAGTTTGTAATAAATAATTTTGAAACTATTCTATTAAAACATATTTGAAATTTTAATTATTCATTGTTTTTTTTAAGAACTTTGATGATGTGCATTAAATAATCTTTTTTTTCAAATATAAGACTTTTAAAACATATAGAATAAATATATATTATGTTGGATAACATTTACTTCCCAATTGTATTATTCAATGTGGAATTTATATACACTTATTTTCGATTTTGCAAATGCAATGTGTGTTTTCAGTCTCAATATGAAAACATCATAGAAGATTGCGCGCCAAAGGCCCTTTATAATTTTGAAATTCGTAACAAATGTAATTACGAAGATTCATAAATAAGTTTACGTAGTTTCAATCATAAAATAATGATGGATGGTTGTGTATGTTTTTACTTAAAACATAGTTTATATACTAAGTGTGTAATGATCCAAAATAATATCATCGAAGTGCGGCAAAAAAATCAAAAGCAAAACTATAAATTACTTAACTTAATTTTCTTAAAATGAAGGAAAATACAATTTACGAGGGTAAGTTTATGAACATGAAATCATAAAATAATATTTCTAATTATAAAAATAATTATTATTCATAATTTAATTTTATATTTTAAATTACAGATGGCATAATATATATATACATGAACTTTATCAACATCGACAAATTCAGAGGAGAAGAAGGAGGTTGAGAATGCAATATCAAAATACAAATGAAATTATTCTTGAAAATGCTAATGATGACCAATCTACAGATTTAATTAATGAACCAATAACCACAACTACACACAGGGTATACAGGCCCAGAACCTACAGAGACAGACAATTCTTAAGGGACATGCCTGATTATATAGTATATCAAAGATTTAGATTCAACAAATCAGATATAACTCTTTTTTAATTATTTAAAGATAATTTGGATCCAAAAACAGAAAGAAATAAAGCAATTCATGGTATTTTAAAATTATTGTCAACACTTGATTTTTTGGGAACAGTTGGATTTTTGAAAAGTAGATTCTAGTGTCTAGATAAAACTGGAGGAGCTCAAACAACAAAGGCTGCTGACAAAATAACTTTGTGTTGTATGCTTCATAATTTACCAATTGAAAAAAATATCGATATTGAAGTAAATTATAACTATGAAATTTAAATAATTATAAGTTATTTCTCTTGACAAGACCCTGCTGTAAACACCAGTGTAAGGGAACACATAATTAATAATTATTTTTTATTTTTAAATGTACTATTTAAATTGTATTGCTTTACTTCTGAATACAATTGTATTACTTTATTTAGTTTAAAATAAATACATAAATAAAAAATAAGAAAAATACATGTAGGGGTAGATTAATCATACTCCGGGTACTATAGCTGATCATGTCCGCCCTGCATCACTAAATGCCAACAGCATACACTGTCAGCATTTAACATTGCACAAGCATTTTTGGTGAAATGCTTGTGCAATTCCGCCCCCTGCACATTTGCGGCCATTCGGCTGCTAGAAGGGGATGTCAATCATCCTGATCGTATCTGATTGGGATGATTGCAGTCCGCTACCTCAGAGGTGGCAGATGAGTTAAGGAGCAGTGGTCTTAAGACCCCTGCTTCTTAACTCATGTTTCCGGCAAGCCAGAAGGTTCGCGCGGAATAAGCAGCATGCGCTGCTTAGTAAATCGGCCACAATGAGTTTTGAAATTACGAATATAATATTTATAATATACGCATTGTAATTTGTAAACGTTTAAAGTTGATATTAAAATTGATCAATATACACTTTTGAAAGAAAATACGAAAACATAATTCCACATATGAAGCAGGTTTTCATCATTACGCAAACAAAAAAAAGATTGGCAACATATGTAAAATGTAGAAAACATGCCCATATTGAATATATAGACGCAATCAAATTCGAACACCATCAATCAATATGATTTGATATTTATACTCCGGTATGAACAACTTTACCTCATATAATTTATAAAATGAGCTTTCAATCACCAAGCCCCAAGACTAAAGCTCTGCATATACACACAGCTGCACTTCATATCCCAGTCCTGACTGGCAGACAGTCTCCAGGGAAGCATGCCCTCCATTTGTAGTTACCAGTCATATTGCTGCAGATTTCTTTCTAGAAAAGCATGTTAAAGGTAAGGGCCTTATGAAAAAAGAATGTAACCAAGGATATAAGCAGGTGATTGTCCTGTACCCTAGTTCAGGGGTTGCCAACCTTTCGGACCTCAGGGACCACTAAACTCACAATTTTGAATCCCATGGCCACTAACATGATTTTTTTTTAAAAGGTACAAACCTGTATAATGTATATGTGTGCATGTATATGTATTATATATATATATATATATACACATACTGTACATAACTAGTATAACCATAGCTAAGTTTACATTATGTATATATTTACACATTTTTAAGAATTATTTTTTGGAATAAACTAACTGAATGACAGAACTGAGAGAATACTTCCAAATGACAGATGAAGGGTGAGTGCCAACTTTTGAGCTTGAAACAGAGAGGCAGAAAGTGGGAAAAAAATAATTATGTTTAAAAAGACCATAAGACTTCCAAGACCTGAAAAAATTCGCCTAAATTATCAATAAATCTGTCAAAAAGCCGCGCACCAAGTACGGGGCGATGAGTAGCGGACTGTGAGAGTTATCACTCATCCGATCTCGCTGCTCTTCGGCTTTTTTACAGCTTTATTACTAGCCTGTCACTAAGCACCCACACTAAACTACACTGTTCTACCCCCTATACCGGCGCCCCCGGAGCCCCCCGCAACTCAATAAAGTTACTAACCCCTAAACCGCAGCTCCTAGACTCCGCCGCAACTCTTATAAATGTATTAACCCCTAAACCGCCGCTCCTAGACCCCTCCGCAACTCTTATAAATGTATTAACCCCTAAACCGCCGCTCCCGGACACCGCTGCAACCTACATTATACCTACAGGGAGTGCAGAATTATTAGGCAAATGAGTATTTTGACCACATCATCCTCTTTATGCATGTTGTCTTACTCCAAGCTGTATAGGCTCGAAATCCTACTACCAATTAAGCATATTAGGTGATGTGCATCTCTGTAATGAGAAGGGGTGTGGTCTAATGACATCAACACCCTATATCAGGTGTGCATAATTATTAGGCAACTTCCTTTCCTTTGGCAAAATGGGTCAACAGAAGGACTTGACAGGCTCAGAAAAGTCAAAAATAGTGAGATATCTTGCAGAGGGATGCAGCACTCTTAAAATTGCAAAGCTTCTGAAGCGTGATCATCGAACAATCAAGCGTTTCATTCAAAATAGTCAACAGGGTCGCAAGAAGCGTGTGGAAAAACCAAGGCGCAAAATAACTGCCCATGAACTGAGAAAAGTCAAGCGTGCAGCTGCCAAGATGCCACTTGCCACCAGTTTGGCCATATTTCAGAGCTGCAACATCACTGGAGTGCCCAAAAGCACAAGGTGTTCAATACTCAGAGACATGGCCAAGGTAAGAAAGGCTGAAAGACGACCACCACTGAACAAGACACACAAGCTGAAACGTCAAGACTGGGCCAAGAAATATCTCAAGACTGATTTTTCTAAGATTTTATAGACTGATGAAATGAGAGTGAGTCTTGATGGGCCAGATGGATGGGCCCGTGGCTGGATTGGTAAAGTCCAGTCCGACTCAGACGCCAGCAAGGTGGAGGTGGAGTACTGGTTTGGGCTGGTATCGTCAAAGATGAGCTTGTGGGGCCTTTTCGGGTTGAGGATGGAGTCAAGCTAAACTCCCAGTCCTACTGCCAGTTTCTGGAACACACCTTCTTCAAGCAGTGGTAGAGGAAGAAGTCTGCATCCTTTAAGAAAAACATGATTTTCATGCAGGACAATGCTCCATCACACGTGTCCAAGTACTCCACAGTGTGGCTGGCAAGAAAGGGTATAAAAGAAGAAAATCTAATGACATGGCCTCCTTGTTCACCTGATCTGAACCCCATTGAGAACCTGTGGTCCATCATCAAATGTGAAATTTACAAGGAGGGAAAACAGTACACCTCTCTGAACAGTGTCTGGGAGGCTGTGGTTGCTGCTGCACGCAATGTTGATGGTGAACAGATCAAAACACTGACAGAATCCATGGATGGCAGGCTTTTGAGTGTCCTTGCAAAGAAAGGTGGCTATATTGGTCACTGATTTGTTTTTGTTTTGTTTTTGAATTTCAGAAATGTATATTTGTGAATGTTGAGATGTTATATTGGTTTCACTGGTAAAAATAAATAATTGAAATGGGTATATATTTGTTTTTTGTTAAGTTGCCTAATAATTATGCACAGTAATAGTCACCTGCACACACAGATATCCCCCTAAAATAGCTAAAACTAAAAACAAACTAAAAACTACTTCCAAAACTATTCAGCTTTGATATTAATGAGTTTTTTTGGGTTAATTGAGAACATGGTTGTTGTTCAATAATAAAATGAATCCTCAAAAATACAACTTGCCTAATAATTCTGCACTCCCTGTATTAACCCCTATCCTGCCCCCCCTATACCGCCGCCCTCTATAATAAAGTTATTAACCCCTATCCTGCTGATCCCGCACCTCGCCGCAACTAAATAAATAATTTAACCCCTAAACCGCCGCTCCCGGACCCTGCCACAACCTATATTAAATTTATTAACCCCTAATCTGCCCCCCCCCCTACACCATCGCAACCTATAATACATTTATTAACCCGTATCCTGCCCCCCACTACACCGCCGCCACTGTAATAAATTTATTAACCTCTAAACCTAAGTCTAACACTAACCCTAACACCCCCCTAACTTAAATATTAATTAAATAAATCTAAATAATATTTCTATTATTAACTAAATTAATCCTATTTAAAACTAAATACTTACCTTTAAAATAAACCCTAATATAGCTACAATATAAATAATAATTATATTGTAGCTATCTTAGGATTTATTTTTATTTTACAGGTAACTTTGTATTTATTTTAGCTAGTTAGAATAGTTATTAAATAGTTATTAACTATTTAATAACTACCTAGCTAAAAGAAATACAAAATTACCCGTAAAATAAATCCTAACCTAAGTTACAATTAAACCTAACACTACACTATCATTAAATAAATTAAATAAATTAAATACAAATAACTACAATTAAATACAATTACATAAACTAACTAAAGTACAAAAAATAAAAAAGCTAAGTTACAAAAAAAATAAAAATAGGTTACAAACATTTAAAAAGTATTACAACAATTTTAAGCTAATTACACCTAATCTAAGCCCCCTAATAAAATAACAAAGCCCCCCAAAATAAAAAAATTCCCTACCCTATTCTACATTAAAAAAGTTCAAAGCTCTTTTACCTTACCAGCCCTTAAAAGGGCCTTTTGTGGGGCATGCCCAAAGAAAACTGCTCTTTTGCCTGTAAAAGAAAAATACAACCCCCCCACAACATTAAAACCCACCACCCACATACCCCTAATCTAACCCAAACCCTCCTTAAAATAACCTAACACTAATACACTGAAGATCATCCTACCTTGAGTCGTCTTCACTCAGCCGAGCCACCGATGGAACTGAAGAGGCGCTGAAGAAGTCTTCTATCCGGGCGATGTCATCTTCCAAGCGGGGTCTTCAATCTTCAATCTTCATCCCGCCGACGCGGAACATCCTTCTTTCCCAACGGACTACCGATGAATGAAGGCTCCTTTAAGGGACATCATCCAAGATGGCGTCCCTTCAATTCCGATTGGCTGATAGGATTCTATCAGCCAATCGGAATTAAGGTAGGAAAAATCTGATTGGCTGATTGAATCAGCCAATCAAATTGAGCTCGCATTCTATTGGCTGATCGGATCAGCCAATAGAATGCAAGCTCAATCTGATTGGCTGATTGGATCAGCCAATCGGATTGAACTTCAATCTGATTGGCTGATTCAATCAGCCAATCAGATTTTTCCTACCTTAATTCCAATTGGCTGATAGAATCCTATCAGCCAATCGGAATTGAAGGGACGCCATCTTGGATGACGTCCCTTAAAGGAGCCTTCATTCGTCGGTAGTCCATCGGGAAAGAAGGATGTTCCGCGTCGGCGGGATGAAGATTGAAGACTCCGCTTGGAAGATGACATCGCCTGGATAGAAGACTTCTTCAGCGCCGCTTGGAAGATGACATCGCCCGGATGGAAGACTTCTTCAGCGCCGACTGGAGGATCACTTCATCGGATGGAAGATTTCTTCAGCGCCCCTTGGAGGATCACTTCTGCCACTCCGGATCTCCTCTTCAGTTCTATCGGTGGCTCGGCTGAGTGAAGACGACTCAAGGTAGGATGATCTTCAGGGGATTAGTGTTAGGTCATTTTAAGGGGGTTTGGGTTAGATTAGGGGTATGTGGGTGATGGGTTTTAATGTTGGGGGGGTTGTATTTTTCTTTTACAGGCAAAAGAGAAGTTTTCTTTGGGGCATGCCCCACAAAAGGCCCTTTTAAGGGCTGGTAAGGTAAAAGAGCTTTGAACTTTTTTAATGTAGAATAGGGTAGGGAATTTTTTTATTTTGGGGGACTTTGTTATTTTATAAGGGGGCTTAGATTAGGTGTAATTAGCTTAAAATTGTTGTAATATTTTTTAAATGTTTGTAACCTATTTTTATTTTTTTTGTAACTTAGCTTTTTTATTTTTTGTACTTTAGTTAGTTTATGTAATTGTATTTAATTTTAGTCATTTGTATTTAATTTATTTAATTTATTTAATGATAGTGTAGTGTTAGGTTTAATTGTAACTGTCAGGTTAGGAAATGTCCAGAAGAAGACCCAAATGCTAGGGCAAACTTAAACAACACCCTTGCACTCTGAGTTTAATCCAGGACGTGACCCCACGACAACCTCCAAAAAACAAAGACTCACGATATGGAGCAAGGTTAGCCTGTGCCAAAGTAATTCATGATATCAGCCAGATAGACTTCTGAATAAGGAACTGGTTTCAGGAAATGTCTTCCACAGAATCAGGAGAGCAGGGATAGTCCACTTATACTCAGACAGAAGAAGGATAAAACAGGAAACAGTTAATAATGCAGGAGTAGGTCATTTGTTATTAGGCAGTCTGAAGGTTAACACTGTGTAGACAGTCTTTGCAGAGTATGCAACAGGTAATCAGGCAGTTTGAGGGTTAACACTGAGTAGACAGTCTTTGCAGAGTATGCAACAGGTAATCAGGCAGTTTGAGAGTTAACACTGTGTAGACAGTTTTTGCAGAGTATGCAACAGGTAATCAGGCAGTTTGAGGGTAAACACTGTGTAGTCAGAACTTGCAGAATTAACAACATGTAATCAGGTAGTTTGAAGGTTAACACTGTGTTGTCAGAACTTGCAGAGATAGCAACAGGTAAGCTGGTAGTTTGAAGGTTAACACAGATTAATCAGTACTTGTTGAGATTGGCAACAGGATATCAAGCAGTTTGAAGGTTTACACTGAATAATTGTATTTGCAGAGTTTGGAAACAGGTAAACATGCAGATTGAAGGTTTCACAGAAATAACAGTATTTTAATAGTTTGGCAGTACACAGAGTAGTCTGAATATGCAGGGTTTGCAGCAGGTAAACAGGAAGTTTGAAAGTTTCACAAAACAAACAGTACTTGCATTGTTTGGAGACAGGTAATCAGGAGGTTGAAGGTTAATCCAGCATAGTAAGTCCTTGAAGAGATTGGCAACAGAAAAGCAGCAGTTAGAGAGATTCCTCAGCGAAATCCTATCAGAAGCCACAAAGTTAACAAACAAATGGGCACTGGAGAAACAGGAAGCACAGAATAAAAAGCCTGGTTGTGACATCATCAGGAAGGGGTGGCTCAGACACCTGTCAATCAAGCATACAGAGAGGACTGCAGAGCTTCCCAGCAGCTGAGCGTGACAGTGCCCCCTCCTCAAGAACCCCTCCGGGGGACCCGACCGGGCATGGCAGGGTATTTCTTGTGAAAAGACTTGACAAGAGCTGGAGCATGAACATGAGAGGCCGGTTCCCAAGATCGTTCAGAGATAGGATAACCCTTCCAATGGACCAGGTAGTACAGCCGATTGCCCCGTAGCTTGGAATCAAGAATCTGGCTGACTTCAAACTCAGAAGTTCCCTCTACGGAAAGTGGAGGAGGTGGTTTACTCTTGATAGAGTACCGATTGTAGATGACTGGCTTGAGTAGGGAGACATGAAACACTGGATGGATCTTGAGAGTCTTGGGTAAGGCCAGGCAGTATGCAGAAGAACAAACCCTGGAAACAATTCGAAAAGGTCCAATGTACTTAGGACCCAACTTGGTACAAGGTTGTTTTAGACGTATGAATCTGGTGGATAAAAATACTCTGTCTCCAGTACGAAGTAAAGGAGCCTTGCACCTTCTGCGATCAGCATATTTCTTATGTCTTAAGGAAGAAGAGAGTAGATTTTGACGAATGAGTTGCCAGTGATTACTGAGATTTTTCACTATACGATCTGCTCCAGGGACTTCAGTAGAACTGGTAATCATAGGAAAGGTTCTAGGTTCAAATCCATAAGCTGCCTTAAAGGGAGAGGTCTGTAATGAGGCTTTATAACGTGAGTTGTGAGCTAATTCCGCCAAAGGCAATAACTAAGACCAGTTGGAGTGGTGATGGTCTACATAATGTTTAAGAAAAGATTCCAAGGCTTGATTTACACGCTCAGTCTGTCCGTTGGATTGAGGATGGTGTGCAGTAGAAAGTGATATGTTGATTCCGAAGTGTTTACAAAAAGACCTCCAAAATTTGGAAACCAATTGGACTCCACGATCTGAGACTATGTCAGTGGGAAAACCATGCAAACGAGATATATGTAGAACAAAGTGTTCAGAAAGTCTTTGAGCTGAAGGCAAGCCTGGAAGAGGTATGAAGTGAGCAGACTTGGAGAACCGATCCACCACTACCCAAATGGTCATATTTCCAGCAGAAACAGGAAGATCTGTAACAAAGTCCAGGGATAAGTGAGACCAAGGGTAATGAGGAATAGGAAGAGGGTGTAATAGACCAAACGGTCGATGAAAAGATTGTTTGTTCGAAGCACAAGAACTACAAGCAGCAATATAATCCTTAACATCCCTCCTCCATAGTGGACCACCAAACATGCTGCTTCAGTTTCCACAATGTATTGGTTATTCCCGGATGACCTGCTGAAATGTTGTCATGAGCCCAACGTAGAAGCTTAAGACGTAATCCTTTGGGTACATACAGGATACCAGAAGGTAGTTTGCAAGAAGATGGTACCCGGACTTGAGCAGCATTTAAAGCCTGTACTGGAAAAGAGGATACTTGAGCCAAAACTTTGACTGGATGTAGTATAGGTTCTGAATCCAATGGAGAAGGTTCAGAAGATTGGAACTGCCTAGATAAAGCATCTGCCTTGGAATTTTTTGAACCAGGAACATAGGAAAGTACAAAATTAAACCTGGAGAAGAACAAGGCCCACCGAGCCTGACGAGGATTGAGACGTGTAGCTGTTTGGAGGTATAAAAGATTCTTGTGATCTGTCAGAATGAAAAAAGGTTGACTGGTACCCTCTAACCAATGCCTCCATTCATCCAAAGCTAATTTTATAGCCAAAAGCTTCTTATTGCCCAAATCATAATTTAACTCGGCAGGATTGAATTTTTTCGAAAAGAACGCCACAGGATGTATCTTGCTGGTAGTCGGATCATGTTGGGAGAGAACAGCTCCAGCAGCTATAGAGGAAGCATCAACCTCCAAAATAAACTGGAAATCAGGAATTGGATGACTGAGAAGAGGTGCAGAAGAAAATGCTGATTTTAGCGTTTCAAAAGCCTGTACTGCCAAAGAGGACCAGTTCTTACAATTTTGCCCTTTCTTAGTAAGAGAAGTGAGTGGAGACGTGATGTCAGCAAAGTTCTTTATAAACTTTCTATAGTAATTGGCAAAGCCAAGAAACCTCTGCAGGGATTTGAGAGTAGTTGGTCTGGGCCAGTCTTTGATAACCGACAGTTTAGCAGGATCCATCTCAAAACCTGATTCAGAAATGATATACCCCAAAAAGGGGATGGAACTCTGATGAAAAGAGCATTTCTCCAATTTAGCGAACAGGGAATTGTCTCGTAACCTCTGAAGAACCAGTCTTACATGATGTACATGTTCCTGTAATGTTTTCTTATAGATTAGAATGTCAACGAGGTAAATGATAACAAATTGATTTTGATAATCTCTGAAGATTTCGTTAACAAAGTGCTGAAATACTGCTGGTGCATTGCACAATCCAAATGGCATTACTAGATACTCGTAGTGACCAAATCTAGTGTTAAATGCTGTCTTCAATTTGTCTCCTTTACGGATTCTGACCAGATTGTAGGCCCCACAGAGATCTAACTTGGAAAAAATAGAAGCACCTTGAAGACGATCGAATAACTCAGAAATGAGCAGCAGAGGATAGCTGTTTTTGACAGTAATCTGATTCAAGGCTCGATAATCAATACAGGGACGAAGACCTCCATCTTTTTTCCCAAAGAAGAAAAAACCTGCACCCACAGGTGAAGAGGAAGGACGAATGAATCCTCTGGCTAATTTGTCCTTTATGTATTCCTCAAGAGAGACATTTTCTTGACGAGAGAGGGGATAGGTCCTTCCCTTAGGTAGAGGAGCCCCTGAATACAATTCGATAGGACAGTCAAATATCTGGTGTGGAGGTAACGTCTCAGCCTCTTTTTTAGAAAACACATCACAAAAGGCATGATAGTAATTGGGCAATGATTCAGGAACTTCCACCATAGCAACGACAGGACAGGATGGTTTAGAGGGATTTTGCAGGCAATATTTGAAACAGGTAGTTCCCCAGGAAATAAGTTCTCCTTTAGACCATGAGAAAACTGGATCATGAAGCTGCAACCAAGGTAACCCCAGAATCAATGGTATGTGGGGAGAAGAGATGACATCAAAACGAATAATTTCAGAATGAAGTATGCCCACAGTCAAACGAAGAGGAATGGTAGAATGTTGTATGATACCAGTACCTAGAGGCTGTCCACTGACAGTAGTTACCTTAATTAAATGTTTCTTGGCTTGAAGAGGAATCCTGAGAGAGTCAGCAAAGTTTGAATCAATGAATACTCCAGCAGCTCCAGAATCGATGAGAGCTTGAGCTCAAAACTTGGTGTTTCCAAAAGAGATAGTTACAGGAACAAAAAGTTTAGAATTGAGGGAAGACATGGGATTCTGGCTTAACTCTGTCCCTCTATCAAAAGTTAAGCCTTGGCTTTTACTGGCCGGATAGGACAGTCCTTCAGTAAATGTCCTTTGGTACCACAATACAGACATAACCCAAGAGTACGCCTTCTATGGCGTTCAGCTTCTGACAATTTAATAGCTCCTACTTCCATGGGTTCCACAGACTCAGGAGATTGGGAATTATTATTAGAAAGACTTGAGGTTCGAATAGGAGGACGAAAAGAAGATGTAACAAAGGATCTCTGATTCCTATCTCTCTCCTGAAGACATTCAGAATGCCGGGCATCAAGAGTAATACATAAATTGATAAGACCCTCCAATGAATCGGGGAGTTCCCGAAATACAAGTTCATCCTTAAGGCGTTCGCAAAGTCCTTTGCGAAAGGCTGCCTGTAAGGCTCCATGGTTCCAATCAGTTTCTGCGGCTAAAGTCCTGAATTCAATAGCATATTGAGCTACCAAAAGGGATCCCTGTCTCAGATCCAACAATCCTGCCTCAGCAGCTGCAGACCTCCCAGGCTTGTCAAAAACAGAAGAAAAAATGGACACAAATAATTCCACATCCTGTAGTAACGGATAATTCTTCTCTAAAAGAGGGGACACCCAGCCTAGAGCCTTACCTTTCAAGAGAGAAATAATAAAGGTGATTTTGGAAGTAGAATTGGAAAAAACTTGAGGATTGTTTCTGAAGTGTAAACGACACTGATTAAGGAATCCACGGCATTCTTCAGGATTACCGTCATATTTATCTGGAAGTGGGATTCGTGGTATATTCTGTCCAACAGTTTGAGGTGGATTAAAGACACCATTGGTGCTAGTAACAGTGGCAGCAGGAGTCACCGTCGCTTGAGAAGGAGCGGAGAGGTTATGTAGCAGAGCAGTAATCTGGTCAAGCTTGGAATCCAAAGATTGCAAATGAGCAGAATGACTTCCTAGAAGTTGCCCTTGTAGAGCCACAGCCCTGGATAACTCGTCAGGGTCCATATTATGGCCCGTTTGTACTGTCAGGTTAGGAAATGTCCAGAAGAAGACCCAAATGCTAGGGCGAACTTAAACAACACCCTTGCACTCTGAGTTTAATCCAGGACGTGACCCCACGACAACCTCCAAAAAACAAAGACTCACGATATGGAGCAGGGTTAGCCTGTGCCAAAGTAATTCATGATATCAGCCAGATAGACTTCTGAATAATGAACTGGTTTCAGGAAATGTCTTCCACAGAATCAGGAGAGCAGGGATAGTCCACTTATACTCAGACAGAAGAAGGGTAAAACAGGAAACAGTTAATAATGCAGGAGTAGGTCATTTGTTATTAGGCAGTCTGAAGGTTAACACTGTGTAGACAGTCTTTACAGAGTATGCAACAGGTAATCAGGCAGTTTGAGGGTTAACACTGAGTAGACAGTCTTTGCAGAGTATGCAACAGGTAATCAGGCAGTTTGAGAGTTAACACTGTGTAGACAGTCTTTGCAGAGTATGCAACAGGTAATCAGGCAGTTTGAGGGTAAACACTGTGTAGTCAGAACTTGCAGAATTAACAACATGTAATCAGGTAGTTTGAAGGTTAACACTGTGTTGTCAGAACTTGCAGAGATAGCAACAGGTAAGCTGGTAGTTTGAAGGTTAACACAGATTAATCAGTACTTGTTGAGATTGGCAACAGGATATCAAGCAGTTTGAAGGTGTACACTGAATAATTGTATTTGCAGAGTTTGGAAACAGGTAAACATGCAGATTGGAGGTTTCACAGAAATAACAGTATTTGAATAGTTTGGCAGTACACAGAGTAGTCTGAATATGCAGGGTTTGCAGCAGGTAAACAGGAAGTTTGAAAGTTTCACAAAACAAACAGTACTTGCATTGTTTGGAGACAGGTAATCAGGAGGTTGAAGGTTAATCCAGCATAGTAAATCCTTGAAGAGATTGGCAACAGAAAAGCAGCAGTTAGAGAGATTCCTCAGCGAAATCCTATCAGAAGCCACAAAGTTAACAAACAAACGGGCACTGGAGAAACAGGAAGCCCAGAATAAAAAGTCTGGTTATGACATCATCAGGAAGGGGTGGCTCAGACACCTGTCAATCAAGCACACAGAGAGGACTGGAGAGCTTCCTAGCAGCTGAGCGTGACAGTGCCCCCTCCTCAAGGACCCCTCCGGGGGACGCGACCGGGCCTGGCAGGGTATTTCTTGTGAAAAGACTTGACAAGAGCTGGAGCATGAACATGAGAGGCCGGTTCCCAAGATCGTTCAGAGATAGGATAACCTTTCCAATGGACCAGGTAGACAGTAACTTAGGTTAATTTTTATTTTACGGGTAAATATCTCTTTATTTTAGCTAGGTAGCTATTAAATAGTTAATAACTATTTAATAGCTATTGTACCTAGTTAAAATAAATTGAAAGTTACCTATAAAATAAAAATAAATCCTAAGATAGATACAATATAATTATTATTTATATTGTAGCTATATTAGGGTTTATTTTAAAGGTAAGTATTTATTTTTAAATAGGATTAATTTAGTTAATAATAGAAATAATTTTTAGATTTATTTAATTAATATTTAAGTTAGGGGGGTGTTAGGGTTAGTGTTAGACTTAGGTTTAGGGGTTAATAAATTTATTACAGTGGCGGCGGTGTAGTGGGGGGCAGGATAGGGGTTAATAAATGTATTATAGGTGGCGACGGTGTAGGGGGGGCAGATTAGGGGTTAATAAATTTAATATAGGTTGCGGCAGGGTCCGGGAGCGGCGGTTTAGGGGTTAAACTATTTATTTAGTTGCGGCGAGGTGCGGGATCAGCAGGATAGGGGTTAATAACTTTATTATAGAGGGCGGCGGTATAGGGGGGGCAGGATAGACGTTACTAGGTATAATGTAGGTTGCGGCGGTGTCTGGGAGCGGCGGTTTAGGGGTTAATACATTTATAAGAGTTGCGGCAGGGTCAGGGAGCGGCGGTTTAGGGGTTAATAAATGTATAGAGTAGCTTGCGGTGGGCTCCGGGAGTGGCGGTTTAGGGGGTAATAACTTTATTTAGTTGCGGCGGTGTAGGGGGAGACAGTTTAGGGGTGTTTAGACTCGGGGTACATGTTAGGGTGTTAGGTGTAGACAGCTCCCAAAGGAATCAATGGGATGTCTGGCAGCAGCGAACTTGTACTTTCGCTATGGTCAGACTCCCATTGATTCCTATGGGATCCGCCGCCTCCAGGGCGGCGGATTGAAAACCAGGTACGCTGGGCCGGAAAAGTGCCGAGCGTACCTGCTAGTTTTTTGATAACTAGGAAAAGTAGTGAGATTGTGCCGCACTTGTGTGCGGAACATCTGGAGTGACTTAAGAATCAATCTGTGTCGGACTGAGTCCGGCGGATCGAAGCTTACGTCACAAAATTCTACTTTTGCCGGTCTCTAGCCTTTGATAACTAAAGCGAATCAGTCTCGCCACAAATACACTGCGGAATTCCAGCGTATTTGAGGTTGACGGCTTGATAACTACCCCCCACGGAGTACTGTAACACGATCTCTGATCCTCACCTCCTCTAGTCTCTACAGCAGGCTGAAACACAGAACTCTGCCCTGAGCTAGAGCCTGAGTGACAATCTGTGAAGAGGTCCTTGAGCAATACCGGCTTCAGCATTAGCCAGTGTGTCCAAAATTTTTGACAGCAAAATACCGTCTGTGCCAGGAAAATATTGGCCAGGTGGGAACCCTACTTGCGCCCTGGCAGTTGCCTGGTTAGCCCGCCCCTAGAAACTGCCCTGAACTTAACCTTTTCAGATCCTGAGAAATATATAATTTTTAAATATTAGCACAGACTGAACCGATCAACTGCTTAATATACTTTGAATCTTGTGCAACTTGGAGAATAAAGAAAGAACATAACACTTGATTAACCTGTGTATTTGTGTCTCCAAAAGGAATCTCCATTACACTGTGTGCAGATATGAAGGGCTGACGAAATAACTTGATAGTGGGAGCTGACCTGAAATGTGATTGGACAGCTTCTACTATTGCATGCTTGTAGATGTAGTGCTCTCTTGTTTTATTATCTATGGCTGTGGACTATAATTGCCCATGTCTAAAATGTGTTTACATTGAATGGAAAAGGAGAATGTACCACATAACACTGCTGCATGGGGCAATTAAGGAGTTGCTTATAAAAGAGGAAGGGAGCATAAATTGAAATAAGAAGTTTCTTTTAAGGGTGGTATTTCAAGGATGCATGATTCCATTTAGAAAGCATGTAAATTAAAGTAGAAATGCACTAGCTAAATGCAAATTATTAAGAGACTAAAACATAGAGGGCCAATATTGCAGCTTTACTGTGCATTCAGTTCCAATCATCACTTCTCCACAGAACATTTCCAGTAATTCTTACCAGCAGTTGTGCAAAATGTGGGGCATCTTGATAGTAGTTGGGAAAGTGCCTGATTGGGGAGGGGTTATCCTCTACTATAAGTCATCCTGCTGTAATCAGACACGGAGTACTGTAGCACAATCTCTGTTCCTCACCTCCTCTAGTCTCTACAGCAGGCTGAAACACAGAATTCCACCCTGACAGTCTGTGAAGAGGTCCCTGAGCAATACCGGCCCCAGCATTAGCCTGTATGTCCACAGTTTTGGCACAAGCAGGGGACAGAAAATACAGGCTAGGTGGGAACCCTACTTTTTTTTCCCGGGCAGCTGCCGAGTTCACCCGCCCCTAGAAAAGGCCCTAATCTTAACCTATTCAGTTACTAAGAAATATATATATATAATTTTTAAATATTGAACCGATCAACTGCTTAATAAACTTTGAACCTTGTGCAACTTGAATCAATCAATTAAAGAATAGAGAAAGAAATAAATTGAATGGAGAAAGAGAATCTACAAAATAATAATGCTGCATGGGGCAGTTTAGGAATTGCCTATCAAAAAGCATGAAAATTAAAGCAGTAATGCACTACCTAAATAAAAATTATTAAGAGACTAAGGGCCGGATTACGAGTAGAGCGCTATAAAGCTATTAACCCTTAAACCGTCATCCCCCACATCACAACTACCTGAATTAAACTATAAACCCCTAAAACTAACACCACCTAACTTTAACATAATTAAAATACACCTAAATTAAAGTTAAAATTACTATCTATTTAAAATAAATACAAACTTACCTGTAAAATAAAAATCAAACCTAAGCTAAACTAAAAAAAACCTAACAATAAAAATATATACAAAAAAAAACTAAACTAAAAATAAAAAAAACTAATATTATAAAAAAATAAAAACTATAATTACAAAAAAATAACAAAATTATCCAAAATAATAAAAATTTGGTTTTATTATTTTTAGTAGACATGTGCACGGCTAAAAAATTCGGTTCGTTTTCGGTTCGGATCGATTCGGACTTTTCGAATTTCGTTTCGGATCGAATCGGATTCGGCAAAATTTGAATAAATTTGTTTCGGATTTATTCGGATCCGAATAAATTCGTTTCGGATTTATTCGGATTCGGCTGAATTCGGTTCTATTCCGTTCCGAAATTCGGTATGTTTTTAGTACACTAACACCCATTTAGTACACTAAGTCACTAACACCCATAAACTACCTATGAACCACTAAACCGAGGCCCCCCCACATCGCAAACCCTATAATAAAATTATTTAACCCCTAATCTGCCGATCGGATATCGCCGCAACCTACATTATAGCTATTAACCCCTAATCTGCTGTCCCTAACACCACCAACCCCTACATTATAGTTATTAACCCCTAATCTGCCCCCCCCAACGTCGCCGCAATCTAACTACAAGTATTAACCCCTAATCTGCCGACCCGATATCGCCGCCGCCTACATTATAGCTATTAACCCCTAATCTGCTGTCCCTAACACCGCCGACCCCTACATTATAGTTATTAACCCCTAATCTGCCCCCCCCCAACGTCGCCGCAATCTAACTACAAGTATTAACCCCTAATCTGCCGACCTGATATCGCCGCCGCCTACATTATAGCTATTAACCCCTAATCTGCTGTCCCTAACACCGCCGACCCCTACATTATAGTTATTAACCCCTAATCTGCCCCCCCCAACGTCGCCGCAATCTAACTACAAGTAATAACCCCTAATCTGCCGACCCAATATCGCCGCCGCCTACATTATAGCTATTAACCCCTAATCTGCTGTCCCTAACACCGCCGACCCCTACATTATAGTTATTAACCCCTAATCTGCCCCCCCAACGTCGCCGCAATCTAACTACAAGTATTAACCCCTAATCTGCCGACCCGATATCGCCGCTGCCTACATTATAGCTATTAACCCCTAATCTGCTGTCCCTAACACCGCCGACCCCTACATTATAGTTATTAACCCCTAATCTGCCCCCCCAACGTCGCAACAATCTAACTACAAGTATTAACCCCTAATCTGCCGACCGCAAATCGCCGCCACTATAATAAATGTATTAAACCCTAAACCGCCGCACTCCTGCCTCGCAAACACTATAATACATTTTATTAACCCCTAATCTGCCCTCCCTAACATCGCCGCCACCTACCTACAATTATTAACCCCTAATCTCCCGCCCCCAACGTCGCCGCTACTATAATAAGGTTATTAACCCCTAAACCTATGTCTAACCCTAACACTAACACCCCCTAACTTAAATATAATTTAAATAAAACGAAATAAGTTTACTATAGTTAAATAAATGAATCCTATTTAAAACTAAAGACTTACCTGTAAAATAAACCCTAATATAGCTACAATATAACTAATAGTTACATTGTAGCTATTTTAAGATTTATTTTTATTTTACAGGCAACTTTGTATTTATTTTAACCAGGTACAATAGTTATTAAATAGTTAATAACTATTTAATAACTACCTAGCTAAAATAAATACAAATTTACCTGTAAAATAAATCCTAACCTAAGTTACAATTACACCTAACACTACACTGTCATTAAATTAACTAAATAAATGAATCATATTTAAAACAAAATACTTACCTGTAAAATAAACCCTAATATAGCTGCAATATAACTAATAGTTACATTGTAGCTATTTTAGCATTTATATTTATTTTACAGGCAACTTTGTATTTATTTTAACTAGGTACAAAAGCTATTAAATAGTTATTGACTAATTAATAGCTACCTAGTTAAAATAATTACAAAATTACCTGTAAAATAAATCCTAACCTAAGTTAAAATTAAACCTAACACTACACTGTCATTAAATAAATTAACTACAAGTACCTACAATTATCTACAATTAAATAAACTAAAGTACAAAAACCCCCCACTAAATTACAAAAAAAAACAAAACACTAAATTACAAAAAATAAAAAATTATTACAAGAATTTTAAACTAATTACACCTAATCTAAGCCCCCTAATAAAATAACAAAGCCCCCCAAAATAAAAAAAATGCCCTAACCTATACTAAATTACAAAAGTTAACAGCTCTATTACCTTACCAGCCCTGAACAGGGCCCTTTGCGGGGCATGCCCCAAAGAAAACAGCTCTTTTGCCTGTAAAAAAAAAACACAATCCCCCCCCCCACATTACAACCCACCACCCACATACCCCTACTCTAACACAAACCCCCCTTAAATAAACCTAACACTACCCCCCTGAAGATCTCCCTACCTTGAGTCGTGTTCACCCAGCCGGGCCGAAGTCTTCATCCGATGGGGCAGAAGAGGACATCCAGACCGGCAGAAGTCTTCATCCAAGCGGGGCAAGAAGAGGTCTTCCATCCATCATACAAGTACCAAAATACAAACAAACACTAAATTACCAAAAATAATAAAATATTACAATAATTTTAAACTAATTACACCTAATCTAAGCCCCCGACTAGCAATTAATATAGCTTCAATATAACTAATAGTTACATTGTAGCTATTTTAGGATTTATATTTATTTTACAGGCAACTTTGTATTTATTTTAACTAGGTACAATAGCTATTAAATAGTTAATAACTATTTAATAACTACCTAGCTAAAATAAATACAAATTTACCTGTAAAATAAATCATAACCTAAGTTACAATTACACCTAACACTACACTATCATTAAATTAACTAAATAAATGAATCCTATATAAAACTAAAGACTTACCTGTAAAATAAACCCTAATATAGCTGCAATATAACTAATAGTTACATTGTAGCTATTTTAGCATTTATATTTATTGTACAGGCAACTTTGTATTTATTTTAACTAGGTTCAATAGCTATTAAATAGATATTGACTATTTAATAGCTACCTAGTTAAAATAATTACAAAATTACCTGTAAAATAAATCCTAACCTAAGTTACAATTAAACCTAACACTACACTATCATTAAATAAATTAACTACAAGTACCTACAATTAAAAAAACTAAACTAAAGTACAAAAAACCCCCCACTAAATTACAAAAAATAAAAAAATATTACAAGAATTTTAAACTAATTACACCTAATCTAAGCCCCCTAATAAAATAACAAAGCCCCCCAAAATAAAAAAAAATGCCCTACCCTATACTAAATTACAAAAGTTAACAGCTCTATTACCTTACCAGCCCTGAACAGGGCCCTTTGCGGGGCATGCCCCAAAGAAAACAGCTCTTTTGCCTGTAAAAAAAAAACACAATCCCCCCCCCACATTACAACCCACCACCCACATACCCCTACTCTAACCCAAACCCCCCTTAAATAAACCTAACACTACCCCCCTGAAGATCTCCCTACCTTGAGTCGTGTTCACCCAGCCGGGCCGAAGTCTTCATCCGATGGGGCAGAAGAGGACATCCAGACCGGCAGAAGTCTTCATCCAAGCGGGGCAAGAAGAGGTCTTCCATCCATCAGAAAAGTACAAAAAAACAAACAAACACTAAATTAGCAAGAATAATAAAATATTACAATAATTTTAAACTAATTACACCTAATCTAAGCCCCCTACTAGCTATTAATATAGCTACAATATAACTAATAGTTACATTGTAGCTATTTTAGGATTTATATTTATTTTACAGGCAACTTTGTATTTATTTTAACTAGGTACAATAGCTATTAAATAGTTAATAACTATTTAATAACTACCTAGCTAAAATAAATACAAATTTACCTGTAAAATAAACCCTAACCTAAGTTACAATTACACCTAACACTACACTGTCATTAAATTAACTAAATAAATTAATCATATATAAAACTAAATACTTACCTGTAAAATAAACCCTAATATAGCTGCAATATAACTAATAGTTACATTGCAGCTATTTTAGCATTTATATTTATTTTACAGGCAACTTTGTATTTATTTTAACTAGGTACAATAGCTATTAAATAGATATTTACTGTTTAATAGCTACCTAGTTAAAATAATTACAAAATTACCTGTAAAATAAATCCTAACCTAAGTTACTATTAAACCTAACACTACACTATCATTAAATAAATTAACTACAAGTACCTACAATTAAATACAATGAAATAAACTAAACTAGAGTACTAAAAAACAAACACTAAATTACAAAAAATAAAAAACATTACAAGAATTTTAAACTAATTACACCTAATCTAAGCCCCCTAATAAAATAACAAAGCCCCCCAAAATATAAAAATGCCCTACCCTATACTAAATTACAAAAGTAATCAGCTCTATTACCTTACCAGCCCTTAAAAGGGCCTTTTGCGGGGCATGCCCCAAAGAAAACAGCTCTTTTGCCTGTAAAAAAAAAACACAATACCCCCCCCCCCACATTACAACCCACCACCCACATACCCCTACTCTAACCCAAACCCCCCTTAAATAAACCTAACACTACCCCCCTGAAGATCTCCCTACCTTGTCTTCACCCAGCGGGCCGAAGTCTTCATCCGATCGGGCAGAAGAGGACATCCAGACCGGCAGAAGTCTTCATCCAAGCGGGGCAAGAAGAGGTCTTCCATCCATCAGAAGTCTTGATCCAGGCGGCATCTTCTCTGTTCATCCATCCGGAGCGGAGCGGCAGCATCCTGAAGACATCCCACGCAGAGCATCCTCTTCTTTCTTGATCCGACGACTAGGTGACTGTACCTTTAAGTGACGTCATCCAAGATGGCGTCCCTTGAATTCTGATTGGCTGATAGGATTCTATCAGCCAATCGGAATTAAGGTAGGAAAAATCTGATTGGCTGATTCAATCAGCCAATCAGATTCAAGTTCAATCCGATTGGCTGATCCAATCAGCCAATCAGATTGAGCTCGCATTCTATTGGCTGATCGGAACAGCCAATAGAATGCGAGGTCAATCTGATTGGCTGATTCCATCAGCCAATCGGATTGAACTTGAATCTGATTGGCTGATTGAATCAGCCAATCAGATTTTTCCTACCTTAATTCCGATTGGCTGATAGAATCCTATCAGCCAATCGGAATTCAAGGGACGCCATCTTGGATGACGTCACTTAAAGGTACAGTCACCTAGTCGTCGGATCAAGAAAGAAGAGGATGCTCTGCGTGGGATGTCTTCAGGATGCTGCCGCTCCGCTCCGGATGGATGAACAGAGAAGATGCCGCCTGGATCAAGACTTCTGATGGATGGAAGACCTCTTCTTGCCCCGCTTGGATGAAGACTTCTGCCGGTCTGGATGTCCTCTTCTGCCCGATCGGATGAAGACTTCGGCCCGCTGGGTGAAGACAAGGTAGGGAGATCTTCAGGGGGGTAGTGTTAGGTTTATTTAAGGGGGGTTTGGGTTAGAGTAGGGGTATGTGGGTGGTGGGTTGTAATGTGGGGGGGTATTGTGTTTTTTTTTACAGGCAAAAGAGCTGTTTTCTTTGGGGCATGCCCCCGCAAAAGGCCCTTTTAAGGGCTGGTAAGGTAATAGAGCTGATTACTTTTGTAATTTAGTATAGGGTAGGGCATTTTTTTATTTTGGGGGGCTTTGGTATTTTATTAGGGGGCTTAGATTAGGTGTAATTAGTTTAAAATTCTTGTAATTTTTTTTATTTTTTGTAATTTAGTGTTTGTTTTTTTGTACTTTAGTTTAGTTTATTTCATTGTATTTAACTGTAGGTACTTGTAGTTAATTTATTTAATGATAGTGTAGTGTTAGGTTTAATAGTAACTTAGGTTAGGATTTATTTTACAGGTAATTTTGTAATTATTTTAACTAGGTAGCTATTAAACAGTAAATATCTATTTAATAGCTATTATACCTAGTTAAAATAAATACAAAGTTGCCTGTAAAATAAATATAAATGCTAAAATAGCTACAATGTAACTATTAGTTATATTGTAGCTATATTAGGGTTTATTTTACAGGTAAGTATTTAGTTTTATATAGGATTAATTTATTTAGTTAATTTAATGACAGTGTAGTGTTAGGTGTAATTGTAACTTAGGTTAGGGTTTATTTTACAGGTAAATTTGTATTTATTTTAGCTAGGTAGTTATTAAATAGTTATTAACTATTTAATAGCTATTGTACCTAGTTAAAATAAATACAAAGTTGCCTGTAAAATAAATATAAATCCTAAAATAGCTACAATGTAACTATTAGTTATATTGTAGCTATATTAATAGCTAGTAGGGGGCTTAGATTAGGTGTAATTAGTTTAAAATTATTGTAATATTTTATTATTCTTGCTAATTTAGTGTTTGTTTGTTTTTTTGTACTTTTCTGATGGATGGAAGACCTCTTCTTGCCCCGCTTGGATGAAGACTTCTGACGGTCTGGATGTCCTCTTCTGCCCCATCGGATGAAGACTTCGGCCCGGCTGGGTGAACACGACTCAAGGTAGGGAGATCTTCAGGGGGGTAGTGTTAGGTTTATTTAAGGGGGGTTTGGGTTAGAGTAGGGGTATGTGGGTGGTGGGTTGTAATGTGGGGGGGGGGATTGTGTTTTTTTTTTACAGGCAAAAGAGCTGTTTTCTTTGGGGCATGCCCCGCAAAGGGCCCTGTTCAGGGCTGGTAAGGTAATAGAGCTGTTAACTTTTGTAATTTAGTATAGGTTAGGGCATTTTTTTATTTTGGGGGGCTTTGTTATTTTATTAGGGGGCTTAGATTAGGTGTAATTAGTTTAAAATTCTTGTAATATTTTTTTATTTTTTGTAATTTAGTGGGGGGGGTTTGTACTTTAGTTTAGTTTTTTTAATTGTATTTAATTGTAGGTACTTGTAGTTAATTTATTTAATGATAGTGTAGTGTTAGGTTTAATTGTAACTTAGGTTAGGATTTATTTTACAGGTAATTTTGTAATTATTTTAACTAGGTAGCTATTAAATAGTCAATATCTATTTAATAGCTATTGAACCTAGTTAAAATGAATACAAAGTTGCCTGTACAATAAATATAAATGCTAAAATAGCTACAATGTAACTATTAGTTATATTGCAGCTATATTAGGGTTTATTTTACAGGTAAGTCTTTAGTTTTATATAGGATTCATTTATTTAGTTAATTTAATGATAGTGTAGTGTTAGGTGTAATTGTAACTTAGGTTATGATTTATTTTACAGGTAAATTTGTATTTATTTTAGCTAGGTAGTTATTAAATAGTTATTAACTATTTAATAACTATTGTACCTAGTTAAAATAAATACAAAGTTGCCTGTAAAATACATATAAATCCTAAAATAGCTACAATGTAACTATTAGTTATATTGAAGCTATATTAATAGCTAGTAGGGGGCTTAGATTAAGTGTAATCAGTTTAAAATTATTGTAATATTTTATTATTTTTGGTAATTTAGTGTTTGTTTGTATTTTGGTACTTGTATGATGGATGGAAGACCTCTTCTTGCCCCGCTTGGATGAAGACTTCTGCCGGTCTGGATGTCCTCTTCTGCCCCATCGGATGAAGACTTCAGCCCGGCTGGGTGAACACGACTCAAGGTAGGGAGATCTTCATGGGGTAGTGTTAGGTTTATTTAAGGGGGTTTGTGTTAGAGTAGGGGTATGTGGGTGGTGGGTTGTAATGTGGGGGGGGGATTGTGTTTTTTTTTTACAGGCAAAAGAGCTGTTTTCTTTGGGGCATGCCCCGCAAAGGGCCCTGTTCAGGGCTGGTAAGGTAGTAGAGCTGTTAACTTTTGTAATTTAGTATAGGGTAGGGCATTTTTTTTATTTTGGGGGGCTTTGTTATTTTATTAGGGGGCTTAGATTAGGTGTAATTAGTTTAAAATTCTTGTAATATTTTTTTATTTTTTGTAATTTAGTGGTTTTTTATTTTTTGTAATTTAGTGGGGGGTTTTTGTACTTTAGTTTATTTAATTGTAGATAATTGTAGGTACTTGTAGTTAATTTATTTAATGATAGTGTAGTGTTAGGTTTTATTGTAACTTAGGTTAGGATTTATTTTACAGGTAATTTTGTAATTATTTTAACTAGGTAGCTATTAATTAGTCAATAACTATTTAATAGCTATTGTACCTAGTTAAAATAAATACAAAGTTAAATGCTAAAATAGCTACAATGTAACTATTAGTTATATTACAGCTATATTAGGGTTTATTTTACAGGTAAGTATTTTGTTTTAAATATGATTCATTTATTTAGTTAATTTAATGATAGTGTAGTGTTAGGTGTAATTGTAACTTAGGTTAGGATTTATTTTACAGGTAAATTTGTATTTATTTTAGCTAGGTAGTTATTAAATAGTTATTAACTATTTAATAACTATTGTACCTAGTTAAAATAAATACAAAGTTGCCTGTAAAATAAAAATAAATCCTAAAATAGCTACAATGTAACTATTAGTTATATTGCAGCTATATTAGGGTTTATTTTACAGGTAAGTCTTTAGTTTTAAATAGGATTCATTTATTTAACTATAGTAAATTTATTTCGTTTTATTTAAATTATATTTAAGTTAGGGGGTGTTAGTGTTAGGGTTAGACATAGGTTTAGGGGTTAATAACCTTATTATAGTAGCGGCGACGTTGGGGGCGGAAGATTAGGGGTTAATAATTGTAGGTAGGTGGCGGCGATGTTAGGGAGGGCAGATTAGGGGTTAATAAAATGTATTATAGTGTTTGCGAGGCGGGAGTGCGGCGGTTTAGGGGTTAATACATTTATTATAGTTGCGGCGATTTGCGGTCGGCAGATTAGGGGTTAATAGCTATAATGTAGGCGGCGGCGATATCGGGTCGGCAGATTAGGGGTTAATACTTGTAGTTAGATTGCGGCGACGTTGGGGGGGCAGATTAGGGGTTAATAACTATAATGTAGGGGTCGGCGGTGTTAGGGACAGCAGATTAGGGGTTAATAGCTATAATGTAGGCGGCGATATCGGGTCGGCAGATTAGGGGTTAATACTTGTAGTTAGATTGCGGCGACGTTGGGGGGGGCAGATTAGGGGTTAATAACTATAATGTAGGGGTCGGCGGTGTTAGGGACAGCAGATTAGGTGTTAATAGCTATAATGTAGGCGGCGGCGATATCGGGTCGGCAGATTAGGGGTTAATACTTGTAGTTAGATTGCGGCGACGTTGGGGGGGGGAGATTAGGGGTTAATAACTATAATGTAGGGGTCGGCGGTGTTAGGGACAGCAGATTAGGGGTTAATAGTTATAATGTAGGTGGCGGCGATATTCGGTCGGCAGATTAGGGGTTAATAAAATAATGCAGGTGTCAGCGATAGCGGGGGCGGCAGATTAGGGGTTAATAAGTGTCAGATTAGGGGTGTTTAGAGACTCGGGGTACATGTTAGGGTGTTAGGTGTAGACTTAGTGTTTCCCCATAGGAAACAATGGGGCTGCGGTGTTAGTTTTTTTTCAGCCGAAACTCCCATTGTTTCCTATGGGGAAATGCCGAATTTTACCGAGCTAATTCGGATTTATTCGGAGATACGGCAGCTATTTCGGATTCATTCGGTAGATTCGGAAGTATTTTAATTCGGAAATCCGAATCGATCCGAATCTCCGAATTTACAGAATTTACCGAATTTCCGAATTAATCCGAAACGAACCGCACATGTCTAATTTTTAGTAATGTTAGTTTTTTGTTTTTTTAGGTCAGGTAAATTTGTATTTATTTTAACTAGGTAGTTAGTAAATAGTAATATTGTAACTAGCTTAGGTTTTATTTTTATTTCTCAGGTAAGTTTGTATTTATTTTAACTAGGTAGTAATATTGTAACTTTAATTTAGGTCTATTTTAATTATGTTAACTTAGGGTGTGTTAGGTTTAAGGGTTAATAGTTTAATTTAGGTAGTTACGATGTGGGGGGGACGGTGGTTTAGAGGTTAATAATTTTATTTAGTGTTTGCAATGTGGGGGGATGGTGGTTTAGGGGTTAATGGTTTTATTTAAGTTTTATTTAGGGAGTCACGATGTGGGGGGGGATGGCAGTTTAGGGGTTAATAGGTTTATTTAGTGTTGGCTATGTGGGGGACGGCGGTTTAGAGGTGAATAGGTTTAGTAAGTGTTGGTGATGTGGGGGGATGGAGGTTCAGGGTTAATAGGTTTAGTTAGTGTTTTATTTAGTGTTGGTGATGTGGGGGGGGCAGCGGTTTAGAATAGATTAGTTAGAATGAATATGAAGAAATTCGGATTTATACGTTTTTGGAATTTTTCTGGATTTTAGTTATGGTGCCAATTCGGAAATTCGGATTTCAGTGTCTCTAAAGACTCTCACATCCAGAAAATCAATAGAGGTTTTACTATGAGAGTGCATAAACTGTATGGTGCCGGGCATATTATTCATCTTTTAAACCCACTCATCTATCGGGTCGGCACTACCTCTCCAAATAAGGAACAAGTCATTGATATAACGACAGTAGAAGACAATCGCTGGATGTTCATAAGCCCTTATCATGTTGGTTTCATATTCTGCCATGAATACATTTTAAAGAGATGGAGTCACATAGAACATAGAACTTTTTTCAAAATGAAATTAATTGGTTTTTAAACATATTTCCAACAATTGAAGGATTGTTTCCACTGGAGGGATCGCATATGGAGTTCTCTACTAGAAGACACCCATAGGGAGTTATATACAGCTTCTCTGGTTCTACTACTTATAGGTATGTGAGTGAGTTAAATAAACATTTTTGTTGTATTCTATAAACTACTGACATTTCTCCCAAATTCCAAATTTTGCAGTGGTCACTTATGTTTTCCCCCAGAGCTGAATATATAACTAAACAATGTATTACTTTATTCAACTATCCTTAGGATCTGTATTTTAAATTAATTATTTTACTTTCAGTTGCTGAATCATTTGATGAATTTAAATACTTTGAATTGTGTTTCCTGCCTTCATTATATTTAAATTATCATAAATGAATTTCTTTTGTCACTCAAAACTGGAGTGATCCTTGTCTGGATCTTCACATCTTGCTCTTACCTTAAAAGTTCAGTCTCAGACTGGATACTTAAAAACCACATCTATTATTAATACTATCTTTGAAAATTTAGTTATTCATAACACTGATAAATGTTTGTACAGTTTTGTTTTTTTAACTTTACAGGAGAAAATGGTTTGTGGGGATCTACATTATTACCGAATATAAAAGTATAATGTGTACAGTTATATTTTATATGCAAACATCCTGCAGTGAATGTTCTTTTCAAACATAACAAGGTGAGGCCAATTAATGGGCACGTATAAAAGAGCTACTTTAGTGGTTGGTCATCATGAAGAATGTAGCAGCTTTAGACCTCTGCGGGCCTATCTATCAAGCTCCATATGGAACTTGAAGCCCCATGTTTCTCGCAAGCCTTCAGGCTCGCCAAAAACACCAGTTATGAGGCAGCAGTCTAAAGACCGCTGCTCCATAACCTGTCTGCCTGTTCTGAGGAGGCAGACAGACATCACAGGAAATCAACCCGATCGAATATGATCGGGTTGATTTCCCGCAACCTGCTAGCGGCCTGCAGGGGGTGATGTTGCACCAGCAGTTCACAAGAGCTGCTGGTGCAATGCTGAATGCGGAGAGCGTATTGCTCTCCGCATTCAGCGAGGTCTGTCGAACATGATCTGCAATATCGGATCATGTCCGACAGGACTTTCATAAATAGGCCCCCTGAAGTCTTCTGTACACAGCTCCAGTTCTCATGGGAATTGAATAAAAAAAACAACAACACCATTTTTAGAGTTAAATTACAGCAAACAGAAAAATGTCATAATTCAACTTTTTGGGCTAGATTAAAAGTGAATCACATAGATATTAGCCTTATTATGATCTAACATCTTTCCATTTAAATAGCCCTTTTATTTTTGTGCTCATTACATTACAAGTTGAACGTAATATTTTATTGTTTCAGCTGTAGTCTAGGGTGCTCTAACATCTGGATGTTGCTAAATCCCTCACATAATATGCATCAATGTCAGTTATCACTCAAGCACGAAACCAAAGCTGTGTTAAGCATTGACGCTGAAGTGGTGGAGTTCTTTACTTATTTTTTTATTATAGTTATGTATTGAAATATATGTTACACACACTGCATATATATGTACATATACAAAAATACACATTAACACTCCTGGAAAAACTCTGGGCTGGTGAGATTATAAAAGAATGCTCACCATTTTCCCTAGTGGAATGATCTAAAGCCACTTTTGTAAAATTACAAAATACAAAGCGTATTATTTTTTTTTTTCATAAAATGGGCTGAATATCAGTGTTCCATGCGCATATATGAAATCGTCTATCTAATACCAGTGTAATTCTGTAAAGATTTTCGCACTACAGAGCTTACATTTTCTCACTAACTAAAAAGCTGGTGAGCTTTTCTCAGTACACTCAAAATACTTATAAACCTAATAGACAAACACATGCATAAAAAAGATAGGTGACTGTAAGATGCTATATGCAGAAAGCAGCGTAATGTAATTTATATTGGCAGGAGGATTTAATTTTTAAAGTGCACCCACTGTTTACTGCTAACTTTGCTCCACAGTGTGAGTTTCCCTTTCCAGCAATCTCACACCTAAATTATGAGTTTTGCGGTAACAAGGGGTGCAGTGCTAACGCTCAGTTTCAGCTCATCCCTCACCTACAAACAACGCTGGTATTACAGGTTTTTTTCCACCCGGCGTTAGCCTCTAAAAAGTGACCGAAGAGCAAAATTTAGCTCCACATCTCACCTCAATACCAGCGCTGCTTACGGTAGCGGTGAGCTGGCTAAACCTGCTTGTGCACGATTTCCCCATAGGAATCAATGGGGCAGAATCTGCTGGAAAAAAACCTGCAAAAAAGCAGCGTTCAGCTCCTAACGCAGCCCCATTGATTCCTATGGGGAAAGAAAATATATGTCTACACCTAACACCCTAACATAAACCCCAAGTCTAAACACCCCTAATCTTATACTTATTAACCCCTAATCTGCCGCCCCCGACATTGCCGACACCTGCATTATATTATTAACCCCTAATCTGCCGCTCCGGACACCGCAGCCACCTACATTATACTTATGAACCCCTAATCTGCTGCCCCCAACATCGCCGAACCCTACATTATATTTATTAACCCCTAATCTGCCCCCCCAATGTCGCCGCCACCTACCTACATTTATTAACCCCTAATCTGCCGCCCCCAAATTCGCCGCCACTATAATAAATATATTAACACCTAAACCTAAGTCTAACCCTAACCCCCCCTAACTTAAATATCATATAAAATAATCTAAATAAAATTACTACAATTAAATTAATTATTCCTATTTAAAACTATATACTTACCTGTAAAATAAACCCTAAGCTAGCTACAATATAACTAATAGTTATATTGTATCTATCTTAGGGTTTATTTTTATTTTACAGGCAATTTTTATTTATTTTAACTAGGTACAATAGTAATTAAATAGTTATTAACTATTTAATAACTACCTAGCTAAAATAAGTACAAATTGACCTGTAAAATAAACCCTAAGCTAAGTTACAATTACACCTAACACTACACTATAATTAAATTAATTACCTAAACTAACTACAATTAAATACAATTAAATTAAATAAACTAAAGTACGGAAAAAAACAAACACTAAATTACAGAAAAAAATTAAATAATTACAAGAATTTTAAACTAATTACACCTAATCTAATCCCCCTAATAAAATAAAAAAGTCCCCCAAAATAAAAAAAATCCCTACCCTATACTAAATTTCAAATAGCCCTTAAAAGGGCCTTTTGCGGGGCATTGCACCAAAGTAATCAGCTCTCTTACCTGTAAAAAAAATAGAATACCCCCCAACATTACAACCCACCCCCCACACACCCAACCCTACTAAAAAACCCACCCAATCCGCCATTAATATAACCTAACACTAACCCCTTGAAGATCAGCCTACCTTGAGAAGTCTTCACCCAACCGGGCCGAAGTGGTCCTCCAGAGGGGCAGAAGTCTTCATCCGATCTGGGCAGAAGAGGACCTCCAGACGGGCAGAAGTCTTCATCCAGGCGGCATCTTCTATCTTCATCCATCCGACGAGGAGCGGCTCCATCTTGAAGACATCCGACACGGAGCATCCATCCAGAACGATGACTACCCGACGAATGACGGTTCCTTTAAATGACGTCATCCAAGATGGCGTCCCTTGAATTCCGATTGGCTGATACGATTCTATCAGCCAATCGGAATTAAGGTAGGAAAATCCTATTGGATGATGCAATCAGCTAATAGGATTGAGCTCGCATTCTATTGGAATGCGAGCTCAATCCTATTGGCTGATTGTATCAGCCAATAGGATTTCTCCTACCTTAATTAATGTGTGGGTGGTGGGTTGTAATGTTGGGGGGTATTGTATTTTTTTTTAACAGGTAAGAGAGCTGATTACTTTGGGGCAATGCCCCGCAAAAGGCCCTTTTAAGGGCTATTTGTAATTTAGTATAGGGTAGGGATTTTTTTTATTTTGGGGGGCTTTTTTATTTTATTAGGGGATTAGATTAGGTGTAATTAGTTTAAAAAAACTTGTAATTATTTAATTTTTTTCTGTAATTTAGTGGGTTTTTTTCATACTTTAGTTTATTTAATTTAATTGTAGTTAATTGTAGTTAATTTAGGAAATTATTTTAATTATAGTGTAGTGTTAGGTGTAATTGTAATTTAGGTTAGGATTTATTTTACAGGTAAATTTGTTTTTATTTTAACTAGGTAGTTAATAAACAGTTAATAACTATTTAATAACTATTGTACCTAGTTAAAATAAATACAAAGTTGCCTGTAAAATAAAAATAAACCCTAAGCTAGCTACAATGTAACTATTAGTTATATTGTAGCTAGCTTAGGGTTTATTTTATAGGTATTTAGTTTTAAATAGGAATAATTTATTTAATTGTTGTAATTTTATTTCATTTTATTTAAATTATATTTAAGTTTTGGGGGGTTAGGGTTAGACTTAGGTTTAGGGGTTAATACATTTAATATAGTGGCGGGGACTTTGAGGGTGGCAGATTAGGGGTTAATAAATGTAGGTAGGTGTCGGCGATGTTAGGGACGGCAGATTAGGGGTTAATAAAATTTAACTAGTGTTTGCGAGGCGGGAGTGCGGCGGTTGAGGGGTTAATATATTTATTGAAGTGGCGGTGATGTCTGGTCGGCAGATTAGGGCTTAAAAACTTTATTTAAGTGTTTGTGATGTGGGGCGGGGGGCTCGGTTTAGGGGTTAATAGGTAGTTTATGGGTGTTAATGTACTTTTTAGCACTTTAGTCAAGAGTTTTGTGTTACGGTGTTAGCCCATAAAACTCTTAACTACTGACTTTTAAATGCGGTAGGAGTCTTGACAGGAGAGGGTGTACCGCTCACTTTCTCCAAGACTCGTAATACCGGCATTAGGAAAATCCCATTAAAAAGATAGGATATGCAATTGACGTAAGGGGATTTGCGGTATGCTCGAGTTGCGAAAAAAAGTGAGCGGTGTACCTGTACCTGCCAGACTTATAATACCAGCGGGCATTAAAAAGCAACATTGGGACCTCTCAATGCTGTTTTTTAAGGCTAACGCAAGACTCATAATCTAGGCGATAGTTTCTTTAAATAGGCGACATCTCACCAGGGCAGTCCCTCAAGGTTTGGATCGTTGGGACATTAGTCTATGTGACACTGCTCTCTCTTGGATGCACTCTTATATTTCAAACAGGTCCTTTTTGGTGTCATCTGCTGGTGACTCCTCCTCTTCAATCCCTCTGTCAGTTGGAGTACCTCAAGGCTCTGTCCTGGGTCCTCTATTCTTCATTTGTACTTCTTCACTCGGTACACTTATCAGCAGCTATGGCTTCAAATATCACACTCAGCTCTATCTCTTCACCTCTGCTCTCTTTCCCTCTGTCCTTTCTCACGTCAATGACTGCTTATTCAGCATTTCTTCCTGGGTGGCCTCTCACCACCTAAAGATTAACACGGCCAAGACTGAGCTCCTTCTAACCCCTGTCAGGGTATCTGTGAGTAACATTAAATAAACTACAGATGTATTGTAGAATCTAATATTTCATTTTTCTTTTTGTAGCTAAAAATCTAATTTGACATGAATTGTGTGGGCTGCAGCCATGACAGACCAACCCACCTTCTTCTTGGTTTCATAGGATGCATTGCAAATCTTTGTCCCAATTCATCAAAAGGAATTGCTTTCAAAGTAATCTTAGAAAGATCACTTCAAAATACTTTTTTGATCGCTACCTGGAAATGTGTAATACAATTTCCTATCAGATCACTAGACTTCCTTATAAGAAGAAGAGAGCCTAGCAGTCTGAGCCAAGTGACAAATTTTGTGGAAAGGTGACCATTCACACTTCAATGCAAATTGGTACCTGCTGTGTTAGATAAACATCTGTGCTGGCTAACAGAGAGACATGTTTAACCCTATGAGTGCTGAAAGCATATAAAAATTGAAATCGTGATTTTAAAAAGAGAAGTTAGAAATTCATCTATATGAACTGTATAATTCTCAAAGATTTAATTGATACCCAGACTGTATAAATATCTATATATGGATATGGGAAATGCAATTCAGATTTGTAATAGATTAAATTACAATTGTAATAATCCCATTTTTGAAATATATAACATGGTTTTTTTTTTCGCGCACAAAAGAAAAAGCACACCACGATTGAATTATAATGCCAAATAACTTTAACAGAATGATCCCTTAAAAATGGTAACAGTTTAAATAAATATTTAAATGCTCTTGTAATATTTGTCCTAATTGTCTCAATTGTTTAAAAAAACAAATAGGACAAAACACCTGTACATATCGTTATAGGATTAAATCAAAAACTTTACAATTCACCATATATAGGGAATGACATCTATATTAGAGAAATTCATTAAATGAATCCTGTATAATTTTATAACAATTTTTAATGTATGAATGCATTTAAATATATCAATTGAAACATAAGAAGGCTACCTATAAACAAAAAGGGAGGAGTCATCAAGCAGACCGGAACCTTAAATAGAGCTGAAAACCACACTATAACATATAAGTCTTGATAAAGGCGCAGGAGAGCGCTGAAACGCGTAGACAGACTATCGAGTGTGGATTTCTAAAGCCGCAAAAGAACCAAGCAAGCCAGGATTACAAGGAGATACACTCCCCCCACGATCCGGTTACCTGATTGGCCTCCAACGGAACACGTGAAACAGACGACGTCAGGGAGAGGAAGCAAGCCGCCGGGAACTTCAAACGGAGAGACGCTGATCCTCCATTAAGGTACAACATCGAGCGAGCAGCTTCCCAAGACCCCTACATAACGAGGTAAGACACGATCAGAGGTCCGGTTAGGGGGAGTGCAACACTACATTGCATAACATTGCCCAGATTTGGAGACACGAAAGAAATTCAAAGAACTCAGTTGTGGCCACAACTTTTTTATACATCTTTTCGCAACAATTGTATACATAATCCAAAAGTTCAAGTCAAGACACACAAGAGAGTGTGCACCGGAGTTTTTGATACCACATCATAAGTCACACTCTAGTAGCCTTTTTATGAGAGTAACATGTTTTTATATGTGTGCATATGCAAATAATTGGTGGTCAACAAAACCATTTTGATTTTATTTTTTGTGCAACATTTTTATCTGTGTAATATTTGTATTTATCACGTGAATTGTCATATAAAAATATATAATTTGAATATATAAAAGTTTGGTGTCATCCCTACAAAATACGGAGGAGCATTTAAATTATTTTTTCTGATAAAGGGATTTAAAGGCACATTACGGTACCAGATTCTTAAAGGTATATATCGATAGCACAATATATGCACCAATAGCACAATTTATAAACTAGTATGGTCATCACGATGAAACACTAAGGAGGTTTTAAAATAATATTGCTGATAAATTTTCTACCACAGGGAATTCATAGGTACAATTAAATAACAGGTTCTTAAAGGTATATACATAGGACAAATTATAGCCCACTATCGCGAAGATATTTAGTCACTACACAAAGTATTTAGTCACTACACGTTGACAGGTTGACAAGGTAAAACACAAGGAATATTAAAATTGTGAATACACATAAACAATTAGATAGTATATACAATTATCACTAAAAATTAGTCCTACTCACAGCTATAACTATTAGCGCATACCTCTGATATTGGGAGAATATCAGAATTGGGGTAGCATTGTGAGCTGAAAAGGTCTGATAATAGCACACGCCACACACACCCCAAGCACAGAAAGTATAAGAAACTGTTAAGTATATTTAATATTTTAAATCAAAAGCTATAGTTAGATTACAGTTAGTAATTTTAAAATGGCACAATTAGTATTTTAAGCTTGTGTTTCATAGTCCTGTGTAGTTTAAAACTAGTCTTTTGTTTGCCAAGTAATTTATCTTTGCAACTATATAAATATATTTTAGAATTTGCCTTATTGTAGATAAATAAGAATTTATTTAATCTCAGATAACTTGGCATATAAATTGGCTGTTAAAGTATATTTTTATATTGTTTAACTAGGCACTGTGAAAGTTAATGGTCCATATTGTGGTATTTTAATGAAATACATTGTGGATAAGGTAAATTGTAAAGGTATATTTTTATGATCTTTGTATAGAATATAGTAACAGCATAATTGTGTATCATCTGATTCATAATCTGGTTTTCTATAAATATAATTCAATGTGTTTATAACTTTAACTAATATAAAGAATTTAGGAATAAAATATTAATTGTAATTGTTTCGTATATACATTTTAATTAGGGTTTTGTTTTAAAGAATAACAATAAATAAATTATGTTATAACCCTTCTATATACTGACACCCCTCTCTACTCTCGCAGCAACCACCTACATAATATTTTCAAAATGTGTCAGTTTCTGAGCGCTGACACCACTAAGCAACAAATCCACTCCCTTGTAATTTCCAAACTTCACTATTGCAATAACTTACTAACTGGCCTTCCTCTCTCCTTCGTTTCCCCCTTTCAATCCACCCCAAATGCCTTGCCACATTTTACCGCCACTCCCCACTACCTGTCCTCACTAATCAACAAATATACTTTAGCCCGCCCCCTAAGATCCAACAATGACGATACTGCTTGCATCTTCTATCATCACCTCTTCTGCTTGTATCTTCTATCATCACCTCTTCTGCAGGATTTCTCTCCTGCAGCACCAAACCTACCACGTAACTTAGTAACAAATTAATTCTACCTACCTAATAATTGCTCTCATCCAACTCTGTATTAACATCATTCTCACCCTTGCAGTCCTCACTTCCTATTTCTCATCCTCCTACCTTTCAAGATTGCAAGTTCCCACAGGAATAGGCCCTTAAATTCCTTATGTATTTGTTTGACAATTTTAGTCTTGTCTCTTACAATTATGGCAAATTTAATTTTTTCATTTCCATTTAAATATAACTATTATGAGTTACACATGTTCTAGAGGTGGACAAATTTTAAAAAACAGAAATAATATATATATATATATATATATATATATATATATATATATATATATATATATATATATATATATATACCATTTAAAATATATATATATATATATTTAAACAAATTAATTTTCTTTGCTGTTTGTTTTTTTCTTTGCAAACAAATGTTAATTTTCCAGTTATCAAATATAACATTCAGAAATTGAATAACCCATTTTGGAGTTTTATTGACACCCCCTGTTAGCAGCCAATTGGCTGTGAATGTGCAGGGGGTGGCTTAGCACAAGCATTTCACAAGAAATGCTTGTGCAATGTTAAATGCAGACAGCACTGCTTAAATTTTTTTTTTACTTTAAAACTGGTGGCTCACCACCAAGCGGTCACGTGACCGGCTTTTCGCTGAGGTCATGTGACATTTTTGAAAATCCAGCCCAGCTTCCACTATCTGCCACACATGGCTGGGGAGTCACGCACGTGCACACATCTCCCAGGCCATACGGCAATGCAACAGGGTTAGGTGAGACCGTGAGAGTCAGGAGGAGAGGTGACTCAGCTCACTGATCCAGTGGAGCAGCAGAGACAGTGGATTAGACAACGAACTCAGGTAGGGACCGGGCACTCAGTCTCTGCCACAAACTTTAACATTAGCCCTGAGTCTGAGATAGGGTTATAATATAACCTCCCCTCTTAGCATCCGGGTAGGTTTATTTTAATGCAGTGTGCACTACTTATATTGTTTATAGAGACTCACTGAGATGATTGTATGTATGAAGTCAGAATAAATGAAAAAGGGCTCAGATATATCAGCTTACAGACTATCACATGGACTAATATGTTTAGGACGAAGGCACAGAGAGAGTTACTCATCAGACTCGTCACTCAGTGTCCTGTGAAATTATCCTTATCCTCCTATTTGCTCTAAAGTTGGTTCCAAAGCTGAGGAACAGCCAATTTCCACTTAGATCTTTTCATATAGATTGAGAGTGGGAACTTTTTTTTCTGATTCATTTAAGAAACTAATTAGTATTATTATTTATTTAATTAGGATCACACTGCTTGACTTTTTGATTATTTGTTCTTCTACTTACAAAGGTGATACACGTTTTTCCAGTACATAGTTGGGTTTGGAATACCCACTTTTATCTTTTTAATACAAACTTTCTGCAACTCATTAATTTTAGTGCAGTTGGGATTTATTAATATTCTTATGTATTTATCGTTTTGATTTATTTCTGGACAATAATTATTAATAATTTATTATATTATTAATTTATTATCTATTGCAGATATATTTTTGTGCATATTATTTAATTTTTGCTTCATGTTAGTTACATATATATGTATATATATATATATATATATATATATATATATATATATATATATATATATATATATATATACACACACATGCAAGTCCTGGTGAACATTTCCTAAAAAAAAGTTGCAATACCCTGACCAAAATACATTATAGCTGAAAAACAGCCTAAAACCTGGGGGGGGGCAGCAGAATTTTGAGTGCCTAGCGCAGTTAAGCGGATAAGTTAAGGAGCAGCGGTCTTACGACTGCTCCTTCTTAACTTACATTTCTAGCGGACAAGAAATGATTGGGTCGGAAGCAGCACCTGCTGCTTGTTAAATCTACCCCTTAGCCTCAAGATGGAGGTTTTACCAACTGACACCATCAAGTGGTTAAAATAAAAGAACGGCTTTAAATAGAGCAGCAGATACAGAAGTAAAAACTGTAGCACGGTAAGTAGGAACCATATTGCACAAGACTTAAATGTCCCTTTAATTACATTGTATTTACCTTTAAAAAATATTTCTATGCACGTAAAAAAGCAACAATTAAAGGGATATGAAACCTAAAATCTTTCTTTCATGTTTCAGAAAGAGCATGCAATTTTAAACAACTTTCTTATTTACTTCTATTATCAATTTTTCTTTTTTCTCTTGGTACCTTTTTTTTGAAAAGTAGAAATGTAAGCTATAGAGCAGCAGTTTTGCAAGAATGTTAATACCATGGTTTTCATCTCACATTGATCTGCGTCGGATTGAGATCGTGGGATCGTATTTTACATCACAAATTTCAACATTTGCCGATCTTGGCACTTTGATAACTATGGCGGATCAATCTCGAGACAAATACAATGCGGAATTCCAGCGTATTTTCAGTTGACGTTTTGATAAATATGCCCCAGAATATCATGGGAATGCAGCAATATTGATAATAGAAGTAAATTGGAAACTTTTTTTTAAAATTGAATGTTCTTTCTGAATCACAAAATACATTTTTTGGGTTTGTGATCCCTTTAAATATGATGAAAGCTTTTGTTTTTTGTTTTCATGCCAAGAATGTGGCATTTTTTTTTGTAATTTGTATGGAACAAAGGAAAACAAAAAGTTTTACAATGTCCCGTTAAATACACCAGAAATAGAGAATAAAAAAGGTTGCAATAACACGTGCTTTGAATTTTAAATGAGCAGTAGATTTGTTTCTGACAAGATTTACATTTCCTTCCATTTCCCATGTATGATGTGACATCAGCCAATCACAGATTCACAGATACAGATATATATGGTTTCAGAACGGCGATCCGGCATTTCAGAAGAACAAGATTCTTCTTGAATAGAGAGTGTTCTGTGACACACCTCTGAGTTTGGCAGCACCCGGCATAAAAAGGAGATTTGGAGGACGCTGATATTCTAAGACACAAGATTTCTTTGTGGGAACTAAATTTCAAAAAGCCATTTGTTGGAAATGAATAAACAAAGAGGGAATATTTCTCCAAGGGGCATTGAAGGAAGCAGATCTACCTGTGGGGTGGAGCCAATGACTAGAGAGCCAACTACTTGACAATCTGTGCAGCACTTGCCTCATTTTGATTGAGGTAGTTTTTTGTAAGTAGGAAGTTCATCTATCCCTATTGGTCATTTTGGGCACACCAACTTACCTGGAGTTTGTCTTTTATAAGAATTTTTTTCACGTGGGAACTTTTTTAGACTGTTTCTGGGACTGTTATTGATGGACCCAGTTTTGTTTTAACTTTTATGCATATATATATATATATATATATATATATACGATCTATGCAGTGCAACATTTCTGTATAGTATGTGCATTAACCGCAATTTGTAAACTATTTTGAATGTGATTTAAGGTTTGACATGTTGGCCCAGATAGTGACCCTTAGTCCGATCGGCGCATGCGCAGTAGCGCCATGTGTGTTCTGCGGCAGAGCATTTGCCCTTGGGGAGTAGAACGGTAGCACATATAAGGTGGTAAGTGTATGTATTCCGTATGTCTGAGGACGGGCTTAGGCCCGAAAACGTTAACTGTATGCTTCATATTCAGTAAATAACTGTTGTTAAAATGCTAGTGAGTGCCTACCTTTGTGGATTATTATAGATATATCTATATATAAATATATATATATATATATATACACATATTTTATGAGTTTATTATAAAACATTTTATTGCATTGTATCATTTTATTGTATTGTTTATACAAACTGACTAACCTTCAATTATAAGCCCTGTTCTTGCACCTACAACCAATCTTTACATATATATATATATACTGTAAACTTTTGCACAGTAGAGCAGGTGCTTCAGAATATATGCACATGTTATAATAAAAATAAACTAAATTACATGCTGTATCTGAATCATGAAAGTTTAATGTTGATAGTAGTTTCCCTTTAATTGTTTTTGTCTGTATATCTTTCTCATGGTTATGTCCCTTTTTCTTTAGTATAACTTTTATACAATGCTTTTGTCAAAAAAAAGGTCATCTGCAGTTAACAGAAAAAAGAATATACAATGCGCTCATAAAAAATGATAACACCATCTGTGATCTGATGTATAAATAATTAAGTGATACTTTCCTGCTGCGAAAATGAAGCAGCTTCCTATGGGACTCCTATAAGTCCCAAAGTAAGCAGCAAACTACAAGTCCAGACAACAACGGAAGCAAGTAAAACAAATGATAATGCAATAGAATAGAATGTGTGCAAACTCACAAAAGTGAGAATGGTTTGCAGGTTTTACATACAAATATTTTAAGCAAATGTTTCATCATTTGTCTTGTTTTATGTAATTCTTAGATAGAATGTTGCTTTCTAAAACCTCCACAAGCTCTATGTGTTTAGATGAATGGTCCTAGGAGCCGATCTATGTAGCTGCGAATGCAGCAGTTTCAGACTCGCCAGAAACATAAGTTAAAAAGCACCGGTCTTAAGACCCCTCTGCTAGCGGCCAAATGGCCGCGAATCTGCAGGGGGCGGCATGGCACAAGCATTTAACACAACATGCTTGTGTACTGATAATGATTTATCGATGTCGGGCAGACATGATACACTACAGCAGATCATGTTTGCCCGCATCTTCATAAATCGGCCCCATTTGTAGACCAGCAATTAAAGGGGTATGAAACCCAAAAAAATATTTTTGGATTCAGAAAAAATGTTTCCAATTTGCTTCTGTTTTATCGTTTGCCTTGTTCCCATTTTATTCTTTGTTGAAGAGATACATAGGTAGGTGTGTGGAGCACACTGCCATCTAGTGCTCTTGCAGATGGATAACAAAACTGCTGTCATATAGTGCTTAGATATGTATATTGTCTTGAGTTTACCTCCCTGCCTTCAACAAAAGATAGAAAGTTTTTTAAAATTGCACGCTCTATCCGAATCATGAATGAAAATTTTTGGGTTCCATGTCCCTTTAAAAACTGCATTGTAAAAGATGTGTAAACAAAAACAAATGTTTAAAACAGACAGAAAATACTTTGAAAACTGAATTTTAATATAAAATGTTTAGTCATGTGTAGCGAAACAACTTTTTAATATACTTCAAGTAATTATTTTGTCCCCTTTTTCTGTAAATTTAATGGTTGCGTGCGAGCAATATCGTGCATTCGTGTTCGTTTGCACGCAGGTTAAATTGCGCATGTATTACAAGTTGAAAGCAAATGCAATAGCTTGAGCGCAATTCAAGTTAGCACTCATCAGTTAGCACAACCTTAGAGCTCTGGTAAACTGTTTCATGAAACAAAAAAAGTGTCACAAAACACATTAAAAAATACATTACAAAGTACACTTACACTCATAATAATACCATAAAATTATTCTTAGAAAGAGGGGCGGAGCCGACTGCCAAGATGGAGAGTTGCACTTAAGAGAAGCTCTGTGTAATAGTTTGCATTGGGATAACTAGCAGCATGTAATCGCAATAATTTTTGCCCCAGATTAGTTGTAAAACCTCACAAAATAGCACAGCTGCTGCGAGACACTCGTTTAGAGTGGGAACCTGTCATCTGGTTGAAAGGGACAGTGCAGAGGTGTACGGGCCGCAGATGAGCCGAAAGCCTAAGCGGATCACCGGAATACACAAAGAGCAGGCCTCGACTCGTCAGACACTAACCGATCACTGCAAGGGAGAAAACGTAAGTAGCGAAAAGCACTTACCTGCAGAAACCCTGTGATTCATAAACGGGGACCGAGAAACTTATCATGCCACTTCTTACTGCCCTGTAAAAGAAAGCAGCAGCTCTCATACAAAGCGCGCGAACAGCGCAACTACATATAAGAGGGGACACAGATCTGGGGCTAAGTATTTAACTGGATCCGGCTCCAAGTAAAGGTACTACAGAGTGGTTAATAGGCAAGCTGCAAGACGCAGGGGCCATATAACAAATTAACGCCACGATACAGATACCCACGTGGCTTCTTAATACAACACAGTTTGCCTTAGTAGCGAGCTTAGCCTCAGACCGAGAGATTGCAGACATAGAGCAGTGGGGTCTTTAAATATCACTGCTTAACATATAAGATGGCCACAAAAAGACAAGCTAAGGTGGACAAAGCTGTGAAACCATCCTCCAATGCAACTACAAAGTTGAACACATATTTTAAAGCGTTAAGCACTACGCAGCATCTTGACATGGAAGTAGAAGAGGAGGCTGAAGAGATGGCAGGTCAGACATCCCCCAGAGTAGCAGAAGCAGACAGAAACGCCCCATTGACTAAAGTTGATTTAGATTCTCTGCCTACCAAGGAAGACTTTAATACCCTACTACATCAGGTAGCTAAAATTGTTAAAGATGGTTTAGCAGAAGTAAAGAAAGAGGTGGCAGAGCTGGGGGAAAGAATAGACTTTGTGGAGGAGCAGGCGAATGACACAAACATTGCAATAGATGAACACTCCCGTTGTATCTCAGTCCAAGATATTCAAATACAGCAATTAAAGAGACACTTAGAAGATTTAGACAATAGGGGGAGGAGACAAAACCTAAGAATCAGAGGCATACCTGAGTCTATTGGTCCAGATCTCATCACCCAATACCTGCAAAGGCTATTTCAATATATAACCAAAGATAACACCACACCCCCATATCAGCTGGACAGAGCCCACAGGGCACTCAGGCCCAAACCTGGGGTATCTGAGCCCCCCCCCCCCGTGACATTATCCTAAAATTCCACCAGTATCAGGACAAGGAACTGGTAGCACAAGCGGCGAGAAATATTTCACCTCTCACTTTTGAAGGTCACTCACTACAGATTTATGCTGATTTAAGCCCAATGACTTTAAACAATAGAAAAGAGGCCAGGTATTTGACAGAACATCTGAGGGAGCAAGAAATTCCATACAGGTGGGGATTCCCTTTCTGTTTAAAAGTTACCAAAGGAAACAAAACCATCATATATAAATCACCTGATGATTTGGAGGAGTTTTGCAGGCTACTAGACATATCGCTACCTACTCCGCCATCTATACACAGTAAGGACTCTAATGGAAACAATCAACCGTCGACATCACAACTACCTCAAAGATTGCACTGGCAGAAGGTCAACAGGGAAAGACAAAGAAACCAAGCCCTGACAACTTCCACAAGAGTGAGAGAGTCCAAAGTCACCTGAACTAGAGAGAAAAGCTGAAATGACTTGGGTTAATACCACAAAAGACTTGACAGGAGAATTCAATACCCAATTTATGGACTATATTGATAGAGCTATGGTTCGATATGACTCTGGGTCAATAATAGGCCCGGTAATTGTTTTGATAGACTTTAAAAAAAGAGTCCACGATCCAAACCTGACCTTTACTATTGAGACTGAGCTTCAGCACAGGTTATGAGTTTAGGTACCATGTTTTGTTTTACATAGGACACTAAGACCTAGCATGAACTGATAAACATGCATAATAAAACTAAGAAAAGAGGCCCTTCCCAAGGGTAAACTTTGAAAGTGCAGTTGCTATTCATCCCCCGTTTAGTTCAGACGCAACGGTGTTTGACTTCAACAAAATGTTAATTGTTAAGCTTGGTTATATTGTTATGTTATTGTTGTTAATTTTTGTTTTTGTTGTTTTGTTTTCAAGCAGTCAGCCAATGATTCACCAGCAGTCCTACTCTTTTTTATACTATGCAACAGTCCTCGTAGCCAGAAGGCTCCTTTGTGGGAGTAAATTAAGATATGACATGCAAATTGGTAAGTGCCCTTTGCTTCTTGGGGTGGGGGGGGCCGAGCACTCTCACTACTCACCATTTGATAACATATCGCTCACGAAACACAACTCACTCAGATCATTTAAGCCATGGCTGTCAATCCATTAGTATTTTTGTCCCAGAATTGTAGGAGCCTCAACTCGCCCACGAAGAGGTCTATAGCACTAAGTCACTTCCGTACACTTAAAGGAGACATAGTCTTTGTCCAAGAGACCCATTTCCCCAAAAACAATACACCTAAATTTACGTCCCATGATTATCCTGTGGGTTACTTCCACAATAGCCCAAGCGGCAAGGTGGCAGGAGTAGGAATATTGTTTCATAAGAATGTGCCATTTCAGTTATCCGACAAATTTGAGGACATAGAGGGAAGATTCCTTGTTTTACGAGGTTCAGTGTTTGACATGCCCATTACGCTGGTATGTGTCTATGCCCCCAAAGTGGGACAAGCCAGGTTTGTGAGGAAGGTTTGTAACAAAATTCTCGAGATCAAAAGGGGGTGTTGTTAGTAGGTGGGGATTTAAATGCTCCACTAGATCCGGAGATGGACTGCTCCACCCTTAGAATGAGTAGATCATATGGACTAAGTAAAAATATTGCAGATAGTCTTAGGGAGATTACAACGGTAGACGTCTGTAGGCTACAACATGCACGCTCTAGAAACTATACTTTTTATTCCCATGCACAGAAATCTTTCTCGAGAATAGATTACATTTTGTTAGAACATAATCATCTTTCTTTAGCATTACACTCTGAGATTATACCTTCAGCTTGGACAGATCACGCAACAGTTGCATTAGAGCTGGACTGGCCTACGAGACACCCAAGACACTCCTTCTGGAGACTAGATTACTCCTTACTTCACGACTCTGATGTAGTTCAAGACATTAAGATAAAATTGGAGGAATATTTTAGACACAATGTAGATTCAGTAGATAGTAAAGGAATGTTATGGGAAGCTCATAAGGCAGTAATGAGAGGTAACTTCATAAAACATAATATCAGACTAAGAAAATTGCATAACCAGACTTATAATAGGCTTTCAGCAGACCTCAACAATGCGGAATCGGCCCACAAGAGAACTCCAAATAATAAGTGGTCACTTAATAAATTAACTGAAGCTAGACTTGCGCTAAACTCATACCTAGTTAAAACAGCACATAGGAAGGCCTTACTTATGAGAGAGCTTTACTTTCAAGGGGGCAATAGAGCTGGAGCCTTGTTAGCAAGAGTCTTAAGGAAAAAGACGGCCAAGAACCATATCTTTCAAATAAAAGATAGGGTAGGTAATGTAAAACAAGACAGCAAAGAGATTGCTGAAGTCTTCAGAAATTTTTATGACCAAGTATATAACTTGGCTAGATCCACGCCTTCCCCAAGCTTGACAGAGATTGAAGATTATCTAGAGACTCTAGACCTCCCAAAATTGGATGCTCAACAGAAATCAGGGTTAGAGGAGCCAATAACACCTCAGGAGATTATTAAAGCCATAAACTCACTACCGTCAGGTAAAAGCCCAGGCCCAGACGGCCTGAAAAATAAATATTATAAAACCTTCAGTGAACAGCTAGTACCCCACTTACTAACACTATTCCAAGCACTAGATGGAAAGGAGCAATTTACTAACTTAACAAAAGAAGCCCATATTACAGTGATCCCTAAATCCGAAAATTTATCAGATACCCCCTCTAAATTCAGACCGATATCGCTATTGAATACTGATCTTAAGATTTATGTGAAAATTTTAGCAGCCAGGATTAGCCCTCTGCTTCCGTCGTTGATCCACTCAGATCAGGTGGGATTTGTCCCTGGCAGAGAAGCCAGGGACAATACGGTCAGAGCTATCCAATTGATGGAATATGCCAAAATTAACGGTATTGGTTCTATCCTGCTGGCATCAGACGCCGAAAGGCCTTTGATCGCCTAAACTGGTCTTTTCTATTTGCCCCTTTACAGTAATTTTGTTTTGGGGAATTAGCTATAAAGAGAATACAATTACTATATGTTAAGCCGACAGCAAAAATTAAATTGAATGGCGTACTGTCAGACGCCTTCCAGATAAGGAACGGTACAAGAGAGGGGTGTCCCCTGTCCCCTTTCCTATTTGTGTTAGGGATCGAAACCTTAGCTGCACGCATAAGACAAAATGAGACGATAAGGGGTATCCTATTGAGGCAAAATGAATACAAAGTCTCGCTATACGCAGACGATGTATTGCTTTCTCTCTCATCCCTGTCTACTTCTTTACCTGCTGTGACTGACGAATTTAGAGAGTTTGGCAGATTGTCATATTTTTCAATTAACCACCAAAAATATGAAGTATTAAATGTAAATTTGACTAAAGCTGAGTTAAGATCAGTAATGGCAAACTGCCCATATCAACTCCAAACGAAAGCCATCAAATATCTGGGTATTAGATTGTCCCCCAGTCATAAACTGTTATTTAACCTTAATTATACGTCACTTTATAAGACTATACAGACAGACCTAAAGGTAAGGGCTACGAAGGCCTTTTCATGGTGGGGCAGGATACAAACTTTAAAGATGACAACCCTGCCACGAATTCTTTATACTTTACAGGCCCTCCCAATTATACTCCCCACCGGTTTCTTAAACAACCTACAAGCATTGATAAATAAATATGTATAGGGAACAATAAAGCCGCAAATTGATAGGAAGACACTATATAGACATAGCGATAATGGGGGGGTCGGGCTCCCTTGTCTGGAGACATACTATAAAGCCACTAGAGTTCAAAGAATACTAGACTGGCATAGGAATGCTCACACGAAAGCATGGGTAACTATTGACTCGCACATTCTGAGAACCCCGCAGGTAGGAGCCTTATGTTGGATTCAGAAACCGAATAGACCAAAAGCAACTAGCACCTATGAAATATATGTTTCGGTGTTTGCAGTATGGGACGAGATTTTAAAGACACAGCCCCACATATCTACACTGAGGTCACCATTATCTCCAGTTTCTCCGAATGCAGAGTTTTTTGGGGGTATGGAATTTGGTCTAGTAAATAGGATCCCTTGAGAGATTGGCTACACTGTACCTATCCATTCTATTTTGAATGGACAAAGGGTGAAGGGAAGGCAAGAACTGGGAGATATTCTAAATGGGGTCTTCACAAATTGGTTAAAGTATAGGCAACTACAACACCTAGTGGACACGTCCAAACACAAAGCTGATTGGACTAGACCCCTAACATGTTTTGAGAAAATATGTTATTCCCCAGACCCTCTTAGACATACATTAACACTGGCGAAATCAATACTGTTGACAGACGGTAGGGTGACGAGACCAACATATGCAAATAAATGGCAGCAGGAGCTAAACATTGAATTGAATGACAAAGAGTGGAACAGAATTTACTCCCTAGTCAAGAAGTCTTCCACATCCACAAGAATACTAGAACTTAATTACAAGATACTATCTAGATGGTATTTGACCCCATCACCTCTAAAAAGTATATATCCAACCTCGTCCGATATGTGCTGGAGAGGATGTGGGCAAAGAGGCTCTATGTCAAACATGTGGTGGAACCGCCCCATAATAAAACCCTCATGGCGAGAGATGGAACTCTTTATGCAACATTTAGTAGGTGATTCATTTAAACTAACCCAGGAGATAGCTCTACTAAATGCTCTTCCCAAAACTATGTGCCAGCAAATGGAAGAACCCAGTGCCACCCACGGTAGAGGAATGGTTAAAACATGTTGAGGACACTTTACAACTAGAGGAATATGGTTATTATAAAGCTCAGAAAAAGGAGATCTTCTTCGATATTACATTTTTTTTTTTTTTTTTTTCAAAATAAAGCTTTATTGGTAAAAGATTTGACAATGAATATATGCATATGGAAACCATTACAACATAGCATCAATAACAATTATGCACATCGGTTGTAGCTTATCTTTTCTTTTACATCATATCTTTGATAGCGTACCGTTAAGTGATTGAAATTGAATCTTTTACTGTACCTATGGGCATTTTTCCTAAAATTAAAACTATAAGCTTTGAAAGATCTATACTCTATCAGGCGTTATAGAAAAGAAAATATTTAACAGGCTCTCGGATTTATTTATTACACTACCGAGAGTATCTTGATACCTGATATTTGCTCTTCTGCAGATGCAGAAGTAGAAAGTCAACCAGATTAGAAAAATAGTAAGAGAATAGGGAGGAAGTGAAAAAGTGTCGAGTGACTAAGGAAGGGAGAGGAGATGGGGAAAAGGAGGGGAGAGGAAAAAAAAAAAAAAAAAAAAGGGGGGCATAATATACAACAAACAGCCGTTGCCCACTGAGTTACAGTCCATGACCCTCCCAAGTCAGCAACATCATTTCGTGAGTGCTAAGCTTACCGATTCTTAAATAATGATACCTCTCTAACCTCAATAGCTCTCCCACCTTAGCCTTCCATTCCAACATATTTGGAGTGTTTTGTTTTTTCCAGTATAAGGGGATGAGACCCTTTGCCGCGTTCATCATTAATAGGAGAAGCAAGTACTTATCCTCCCCTATGATCTTGGGCAGGTGGTGATAGATAAGATAATTAGGACTTGGGGGGATAATAACCCCAAGTATTCTGCTCATTTCCCCCAGCGTCGTATCCCAGTAAGTTTTTATGTATGGGCACGACCACCAGATATGAATGAGGGTGCCTTCCTCTCCACATCCTCTCCAGCATCCCCCACCGGTCTGTGGATATATTTTTTTGAGTCTCTGGGGGGTGAGGTACCATCTGCTTAGTAACTTATAATGTGATTCTTGTATTTTAGCTGAGACAGATGCCCTCCTTGCCCTCTCGAATATCTTTAACCACTCTTTATCAGTGATTTCTTGTCTCAGGTCTTCCTGCCAGGCCTGAGTGTAAGTTGGGAGGGGAGTCTTGTTACCTATGATCAAGAGTTTGTAAATCTGCGAAATCAGGTGTGTTGGGGTGTGTGACATGGTGCAAAGCATCTCAAAGGGTGTCTATCGTAAGGGCAAATAGGAGGGGGGAAAGGGGGCAGCCTTGTCTTGTCCCGTTTTTAATCGGGAAGGTGCTAGACAGAGTTCTGTTCACCCTAACTTTCGCGTTCGGTGCAGAGTACAGTGACATAATTCTATTGATAAATTTGGGCCCAAAGCCAAACTTATCCAACGTTTGTTGCATGAATGACCAGTCAATCCGGTCAAACGCTTTTTCAGCGTCGGTTGATACAACCGCCATTGGGATCTTATTATTATGGGCATACGAAATTAACTGTATGACTCTTAGGGTGTTATCCCTAGCCTCCCGTCCAGGAATAAATCCCACCTGGTCAGTAGAGATTAGCTGTGGGAGGAATTTGTTTAGACGGTTGGCGATGATTCTGGCCAGAATCTTAACGTCTGAAATTAGGAGGGATATAGGACGGTAGTTTTCCGGTCTGTCCTCTGCTTTCCCTGGCTTGGGGATCACCACTATGTGTGCCTCCAACATGGTATGGGGCAACAGGGGGGTCTCTGACAAGGTATTAAACAGTTTCTGCATCTCTGGGGCCAGAATATCGGCAAAGAGTTTGTAGTACTTGGTTCCATAGCCGTCCGGCCCCGGACTTTTACCTACGGTAAGGTCCTTTATGGCCTGTTTGATTTCTACTAGTGTGATTGGGGACTCAAGGGCCTCCGAGTCCTGTTCAGTTAGTTTAGGTAGGTCTGCGTTCAGCAGATATTGTTTTATCCTCTGCGCCCTTTCGGATGGAGGAAGGATCATCTCAACCTCCTCCGCCCGTAGTTGAATATTATAGAGAGACCTATAGTATTCACTAAAAGATTCTGCTATTGATTTCCCATCCTCCTTAGGAATCCCCTCCCCGTTCACCAATCGGTGGACATAATGTTTTGTTCGGTTGCGTGAGATTGCTCTGGCCAGCAACCTCCCAGCTTTGTCTCCTTGTTCAAAGTAACGCTGTTTTAAGAACAGCTCCTTTTTTTGGTAGTCCTCCTGGAGGAACTCAAGTAAGGCTGACCTAGCGCAATCCAACTCTCTCCCAAGTTTCTCATCTGCGGGGTGTAGCTTGTGCTCACGCTCATTGATTTCAACCCTGGACAACAGGGCTTGATACTGAGTTTTTCTCTGCTTCGTCAGCTTAACCCTTTGCTTAATCAAGAGACCTCTAATTGTACATTTATGGGCTTCCCAGATAGCTGTGTCCTGAGACTCAGTATCTGCGTGTATACGGAAGTATTCTGCTAAAGCCCTTTCGATCTCCAGCCTAAAGACCTTATCATCCAATAATGTGTCATCCAATCTCCAAATGTAGGGAGTGACTGGCACATCCGGCCACATGATGGTACAACTGATTGGCGCATGATCGGACCATGTGATACTGTGTATATTACTGCTTGTTGTTATGGTAAGGCCTGCTGAGTCTGTGAGTAGGTAGTCTATTCTAGAATACTTCCTGTGTGGATGGGAATAGAATGTAAAATCCTTTGTGGTGGGGTGGTGTACACGCCAAATGTCATGTAATGCTAATTCTCTCAATGAGGAGATCACACGTTTAAGGTTCCTGTGGGGGACACTGGAGAGTCCGTTCGAGGTGTCTAATGCTGGGTTTAAAGATGCGTTTAGGTCACCTCCCATAAACAAAATGCCATGCTGCACTTCCAATACTTTATGTGTTATTTTCTGGAGAAAAAGGTGTTGAGCTTGATTGGGGCAGTAAATATTGGCGAGTGTGACAAGTGTGCCACATAGTAACCCTGTGAGGATGATGTACCTACCCTCAGGGTCATGATATGACTCATGGAGCTGAAAGGGGGTTTTTGAATTGATTAGGATACCCACCCCGTTTTGCTTCTTAGGACCTGACGCAAAATAGGCTATGGGATAGTGGTGGCTAAACCATTTAGGCTCATGAGTGGCAGAAAAATGAGTCTCCTGTAAGAAGATAACATCCCCCCCCATTCTATGTAAGTCCCTTAACACTATGGAGCGCTTACCTGGGCTATTAATACCTTTAACGTTGACAGAAATCAACTCAGTGGGCTGGTGCTCAGCCGCAGGCCGTAGGCGTGCCATGTTACCTGAGGAAAAAAAAAAAAAAAAAAAAAAAGGAGGGGAGGAGGAGGGAGAGGTGGGAGAAGACAAATGGGGGATAGGAAAAGAGTGAGAGGGAGATGAAAAAAAGGGGGGGAGAGAGTAGAAAGAGGCTAAGGAGGCTGAAGAAAGAAAGGAGGGTGAGAAAGGAAAAGAGAAGAGTCGAAGAAGGGAATTGCCTGAAAGTACAATATGATATCACTAAGTGGAGTCAAACTATTGCAATTATACAAACAGCAATTTACAATCTTTGAAAATGTAAAGCACAATTCTTACTCGATCTAAGATTCGAGTGTAATCTAAGTAAATAAACTTACCAATTAGGGAAAGTGTTCCCTGTGTTCTTACTATACCTATGGACTTTTAAACATTAAACATTAAACAAATACATTCTGCAGGTTATACCTTAATCAGTTCTGCTATACCCATTTTTCTGAACAAGGCTATAATAATAATAAAGAAAGAAAACTAGCACATAATAAAATATAGTGAGGAACCCTGGACTCTTGTGGAATTTAACTTCCACACTTTGTTGTGACCCAATCACATAATCTCATGTTTCTATATTTCTATATTTGGGGGGCAGGGGTCTATAGTTGTATATGGGCTTGTACACTCTGCTATAATCCCTAATGACTCAGACAATATACCCTTTCGATATTACATTTTATTGTGAGTCAACAAAATCCTGGTACACACAAACACGACTTGCTCGGCCCCCGCCGCCTTAGGGGGGGGACGCTGTGTCTAGAGGACGACAGGTATAAATAGTTGTATAATGAGCGGGATACAAATCGTTGCCTTTTGCTGGTGGTCACTTGATGATAAACACTTCCGATGAGGAATTCTGTGTAATATCTATGACACAATAAACTGACTCTTGTTAAGTTACTGGGTTGTAGAGTTGTAAGTTAATATCTGTAACAATACTCTTAATGAGTATACAGTGTGCGTTTTTTTTCCCTTTTTCTCTTTATTGTTTGTAAATTTGAAAACTGAATAAAACCTTTTGAGATATGTATTGAAATAAATAAATAAATATATATATATATATATATATATATATATATATATATATATCTCCGGAAAAGAAGCACACTCCACAGGTCTTGTATCAGATAAATGGTCACTTTTATTGTGAACATTTTTGTTTTCAGAAAAACCATCCTCAGACTAACAGTGAGACAAGACAAAACACTTACCCTCCACCAGACTTATAGCCACTCGTGTGAATCAACAAGCCGACAAACACGCTCTCCCCAGTAGCTCCGCCCCTTCCGTCAGAGTGAGCATCCAGGGCAGCGTATAGCCGGTGCTGGAAACTAACAGATGTGACACAAAATGTGAAAATAAAACAATCAAAGCACAGGAACACAAGCATATACATATGGGAGATTGTTAAACCCAAGGTGTAAAAACCATATTATAGGCATAGACATATGCAACCTGGTAGCTCGCTGCATCAACACTCAGTCTCACAAGTTACCATGGAAACAAAATACAAATGCCAAAGGCAGAGACAAAGTGAGTGTGTACGATGCGTGTGCCCGAAGTGGCATACAGGGGAAAGAAAGAATAAAAACCAAAGTATAACAGAACATAAGTGTAAAAGAAAAAGAAAAAGGAGGAAAATAGAATGTAGAAAACAAATGCAAACAACAAATGCAGCATAAATCACTGGCAAAGAGCACAGGAGGGTAATTTAAATGACAAAAAACAGTATTCACCGAAATATCAATCTATGAATATCGCAATGCTGAAATGGATAATATATCTCATCAAATATTTGAATAGACTTAAAGAAAAGCCTGCCAATCAAGGTGGGTATTTAAACCCTTAGGGATTAGTGTGTCCAGATAGAAAGTCCACTTGGCTTCCCTCTGTAGCAGAATCCTGTTACGGTCGCCTCCCCTAGGCATCGGGGGAACATAGTCAATAATAGTATATTTCAAATCAGAGACTTTGTGCTGATTTTCTTACACAAATCAGAGCAGAAATTACAGCATATGAACAACCGAATCTACCAAAATTAAGAGCAGACACCAATGAGAATTGGATTCAGCAATTACAACACAAATTTCTAAGTATGAGAGTGATTTGATTGATTTCAAAAATAAAAAACTAGAGGCTGTCAAATGGAGACTATAGGGATAAACGAGTTTATCTGTGGCAATTATCCCTACAGGATAGACAATGACTGCATCAGCAGCGCAGGAGACGTACTAGGTATCAAAAACCCAAGGATCTAACCACTGTGGAAAGCTCTGGTTCAGGATCAGGATCTGAAAGGGATCATTCGGAAAGGGGTACTAACACTGTAGTACAGGCCAGCGGAGTGAGTAGTACACAGGCAAAGAGCCAGGACAAGAAGAGGGGGGCACAAAGAAAAAACCACAGTTGAACCCACAAAAATGAAACAAGAAAATATTGTAGTGAATTTGAGTAACTACGTTTTGAATGATTTGGAGTTACAAATACTCAATAAGGGACTTACCTTTGAGCCTACTTGTAAAACAGACCCTTTCGAATTGTATATTGATACCAAAAAATTCCAAAGGCAATTACTACTAAAAGAAAAATTCACGGATAATACAATGGAACCAAAACAATTCCATAGTAAATCAGTTTATACTCCACAGTCTTCCAATGCAAGTATAAATACCTTTACGAGGTTAACCCTCAAAGAAATGAATCAGTCAACACTATCGCACAACATAGATGGTTTTAATAACTGTACATCCAAAGAATGGTCTGCCTTAAAGAATCTGGGCAAGAACACTGACATTATTTTTCGGGAAGCGGATCAAGGTGGGGCTGTAGTCCTGATGAACTATGTGGATTACAACAATGAGATTATGTCTCAACTCTTGGATACAGATACATATAGGTTGTTTATCAAGCGACAAATTGATGGCAAAATACAAATGTATTATGAGAAAGGGTTTTTGGATAAAGGTGTCATGTCTTTTTTGACAGTTAAATATCCCCGCATTCCTGTATTTTATGTACTCCCTAAAATACATAAGAGTCTCCAACATCCTCCAGGTCGGCCAATAGTGGCAGCAATTGGCTCATTACAACAACCTATAGCCACCTATGTTGATGCTTTCCTGAAACCCTTTGTACAAAATATGTCCTCTTATCTAAGAGACTCTGCTACCCTACTTGAGCTACTAGCGGATTGGGGAGAGATTGGTGAAGGAGTTATACTCGTCACGTTAGACGTGACAAGTTTGTACACTGTAATCCCCCACCAGGAGGGGATACAGGCTGTTGCCTTCTACCTCAACAGATACCCATATGTGGGACCTCCGCCTGAGGTACTTCTGCAACTGTTGGAAATTTGCCTTACTACAAATTATTTTAAATTTGAGCACCAGTTCTTTCTACAGCTCACTGGGACGGTGATGGGGTCCAATGTGGCCCCATCCTACGCCAATTTATTTATGGCCTTCTTCGAGGAATATGGTACTGAACTGTTCAAGGCAGATAACATCACCTTTTTTAAAAGATATATTGATGACCTGTTCCTATTATGGACAGGAACCACAGAGCAACTGGAACTTTGGTTCACTCAACTGAATGCCATCCATCCCGCATTAAAATTTAAGATGCATTCCAGCTATCAGCAGATTGACTTTTTGGATGTTAGGCTATACAAAAATATGGGCAACTTGCAATCCACTCTATACCGTAAGGATACGGACCGTTATGCACTTTTACATTTCACAAGTTGCCATCCACCACCGGTCAAAAAAGCATTGCCCAAGTCTCAAAAGTGTTGAGGAACAATATGGAAGAGGGCAACCGAGATGAACAGTTGAATGAAATGAAAGAACATTTTCAAGCACGCAGCTACTCTAAAGACCTCCTGAATAGACAGTGTGCCGAAGTATTGGGAGACAATACAACAGCTATGAGAGTCCCTGACACTAACAGAATGACCTTTGTGACTACTTACTCCAATGACAAGAAGGCTTTACCAGATATTATTAATAGACATTGGCAGATTATTAATACGGATAAAACATTTCCACTGTTGCAGACACCACCTCCATGCATGGGATACAGGAGGGCCCGATCTTTGAGAGACTTTCTTGTAAAAACTGATCCTACACAATGTTACTCTAAAGGTACATGGCTGAATACCAATAAACCAGGAGTTTATCGTTGCTTGGGGTGTGTTACATGTGGGGGCCTCATTACAGGCACTTCTTTTAAGCACCCCCACAAGAGAAAAGTCTATAAGCACAGGTACCATCTGACCTGCACAACAACGCATATTGTCTACCTTCTACACTGCAATTGTGGCCTTTACTAGGTCGGAAAGACCTCTGATGACCTCAGGACACGGATGCGAACCATCGTTCAGCCATCCGCACAGCCCTCAAGAATGGGACCTCTGAGCAACCTGTTGCACAACACTTTGTGGACTCTCAGCACAAAGTCTCTGATTTGAAATATACTATTATTGACTATGTTCCCCCGATGCCTAGGGGAGGCGACCGCAACACAAAGTCTCTGATTTGAAATATACTATTATTGACTATGTTCCCCCGATGCCTAGGGGAGGAGACCGCAACAGGATTCTGCTACAGAGGAAAGCCAAGTGGACTTTCTATCTGGACACACTAATCCCTAAGGGTTTAAATACCCACCTTGATTGGCAGGCTTTTCTTTAAGTCTATTCAAATATTTGATGAGATCTATTATCCATTTCAGCATTGCGATATTCATAGATTGATATTTCAGTATATACTGTTTTTTGTCATTTAAATTACCCTCCTGTGCTCTTTGCCAGTGATTTATGCTGCATGTGTTGTTTGCATTTGTTTTCTACATTCTATTTTACTCCTTTTTCTTTTTCTTTTTCTTTTACACTTATGTTCTGTTATACTTTGGTTCTAATAAGGGTTTTTATCCTTTTTTATTCTTTCTTTCCCCCTGTATGTCACTTCGGGCGCACGCATCGTACACACTTACTTTGTCTCTGCCTTTGGCATTTGTGTTGTGAGTGTTGACGCCGCGAGCTACCAGGTTGCATATGTCTATGCCTATAATATGGTTTTTTACACCATGGGTTTAACAATCTCCCATATGTATATGCTTGTGTTCCTGTGCTTTGATTGTTTTATTTTCACATTTTGTGTCACATCTGTTAGTTTCCAGCACCGGCTATACGCTGCCCCGGATGCTCACTCCGACGGAAGGGGTAGAGCTACTGGGGAGAGCGTGTTTGTCGGCTTGTTGATTCACACGAGTGGCTATAAGTCTGGTGGAGGGTAAGTGTTTTGTCTCGTCTCACTGTTAGTCTGAGGACGGTTTTTCTGAAACTGAAAACGTTCACAATAAAAGTAACCATTTATCTGATACAAGACCTGTGGAGTGCGCTTCTTTTCTGGAGATATCTTACCTTTTTGCTGCACCCTGGGCTGTTGACATTATTTCTTCAGGAGAGCACACTGTCTGTAAGTATATATATATATATATATAAAGATATATATGTATGTACAGTATATATATAAATGGCTATATATGTGTACATATGTATTTATATGTGTATATATGTATTTACAGATAAGTATACACATATAAACACATAAATACATATTTATAAATATCTAGACATATATAGAAGTGCATTGGAGCCCTTTGCATTTAAAGTGTCAGTAAACCTTAAAAATAATGTTATATAATTCTGAACATAGTGCAGAATTATATAACATTATATTAGCGCGAACATTATAAAACATAATTTCCCCTTTGAATTTTTTTAAAAAAACTGCTGTTTTACAGACCTGCTCTCTGTGATCTTCTGAGCGGGTCTGTTTTTTTGAAACAGCGCATCGGGCCAGCTGTATAGTCACAGCCCGGCCCGACCGCGCCATAGCACTAAGTGCAGCTCACTCCTGCTGTCTGACAGAGCAGGAGCGAGCTGCACTTAGTGCTCTGGCGCGGTCGGGCCGGGCTGTGACTATACAGCTGGCCCGATGCGCTGTTTGAAAAAAACAGACCCGCTCAGAAGATCACAGAGAGCGGGTCTGTAAAACAGCAGTTTTTTAAAAAAAATTCAAAGTGGAAATTATGTTTTATAATGTGCAGAATTATATAACATTATTTTTAAGGTTTACTGTCCCTTTAAGTAGATGAAAACATGAAAAAGCATATTTTTGCAATATTCACATTTAAAAAAGTGTTATACTGTGTATTTTCTTTAACTATTTCACATTCCAATGTTCTGCACATAGTAGAATATGTTCTAAGTATTTGTAAATAGATATTCCTATATATATCTGTATATATCTATACCTATATATAATCATCTAAATATATATAGGTGTAGATATATATTGTTCCAAAATACCATCAGATATATGTAGAAGTGTGTATTTATGAATAAATAGAACATATTCTTCTATGTGAAGAACATTAGAATGTTAAATATTCATATTTTCATGTCGGGTTAGTGCACATGAGAATATGTGTTGGGGTTTGCGTGCAAGTTTTTTTTTTTTCTTTCTACTTTTTTTGATCCATTGACTTCTATGGGGGAATAGGTTATCACGTGTTTGATATTGTAAGTTCGGCTTTTTTGCACGTGTTGGCTTAGTGCGACAGCAATATCTTTTTACTTTCAACTTGTAATATCAGCGCAACCCGACAAGCAAAATGTTAAATTTTATCGCAATTAGTGCTCCAACTCCAGCGCAAAATAATGCTCCACCTGTAATCTGGCCATACATTTTCTAAATCTGAAAAGGGAACATCTTTAATTGTATCCAGCAGAGATGATCAGATAAGGATCTGCAAAAAAATGGTTATTTTGCTAATATAATGACATTAGATATGTTTAATCCAGTAACAGTTCTCCAAAAAAGGCAAGTAATGTTTAAAGTTTTGCAGAAAACAAAGGCAAAAAAAACCTTAAAACCACTTTATCTCCTCTGCTGTGTTCAATTAGGAACAGATATAAATAAGCATCTGCAGTGATCAAGAAATTGCTTTGTAGCATGTTACAGGGTTACAGTTATGAAGTCTGCATGATGCACTCCATCCTCTCTGAGGGATGTTTTTTCCTACTCATCATTAAACACTATGGGCTAGATTACAAGTGGAACTTAATCAATAGCTTGTGGTGACTTATCTTGCACCCTGCACTGTACAAAAAGTAGCAACAGTCCAGTATTACAAGCAGTGGAGGGTCCTCCATAGGATCCGTAGGGGCAGCTCCTCACTAGTTGTTTGGGCAAAAAATAAAGTTAAAAAATAATAAATGCAATGCCAATGTGAGGTGGGATTGTAAGGTTACTAGTAGTTTTTATTTATTTATTTTAAAAAAAAATCTGTGTTTTTTTTTTTTTTTAAGGAGGGGTAGAGCAGGATGTTAGTTTAAAATAATAATGCAAATTTTGCTGATAGTAAAAAAAAAAATGGGTTAGCCATTACTGTCAAGATCTAAAGCTATTTTTGGAAATCTGCCCTGCCTAAGAGCAGTTTACACATGCTCAGTCTGCTCCTGTAAGAGATTTCTAACATTTTACATTCAGTCTCCATTAGGACTCCTAAAAAAATGTCCTTAAAAAATAAGGCTCCTAGGGGCCTATCTATCAAGCTCCGAGCGGACAGACATCGCCGTGATTGACACCCCCTGCTGGCAGCCGATTGGCCGCAAGTCTGCAGAGGGCGGCGTTGCACCAGCAGCTCTTGTGAGCTGCTGGTGCAATGCTGAATACGGAGAGCGTATTCCTCTCTGTATTCAGCGAGGTCTGATCCGCACTGGCGGATCAGGTCCGCATGATTTTGTTAAATATAGGCCCTAACCTCCAGCATGGGAGGGCAGGGTTACACACTCAGCATGGATGTCATGTGAAAATCCACATGGTCTGCCCTGCACACAACACCTCCCTTCTTCTCTTGCTTCTATTATGCCCTTTTCTCCTCATGGTTAGCTTGTCTGCTCATTTGCTTTAAATTGCATAACTCATCCCTCTTCCTGGTGCAGGTGATCAGAAAGTTATCTGGATCTGGAACAGTGTCACAGAAGAAAAAGGAGACAGCTTTGCAGAGCAAATTCAGGAGGCAAACTTCTCAAGAGGTAAAGGGCAGAAGAGTTTGTTGATGTTGATCCCAGAACTGTAAATCCACTGTTTCTTGGTGTTTCACACATTACAAGCACTATTTATTTGACTAATAGCTATAAACTATTTGTTTGAATTCATATGCTTTACCCTCTGGCTCTCCCTAGCAGTATTTCAAGCTGTTTGCATTGCACATTTTATACATGCATGGGGGTCTATTTATGAAGCAGAGGATTCTGCTTCCGACCCTCTCCGCTTCAGTTCCAACTGAAGCAAAAGTTAAGAAGCAGTGGTCCTAAGACTGCTGCTCCTTAACTCGCCCGCCACCTCTGAGGTGGCGGACAGCAATCAGCCCGATCAAATACGATCGGGTTAATTGACACCCCCTGCTAGCGGCCTATTGGCCGTGAATCTGCAGGGGGCGGTATTGCACCAGCAGTTCACCAGAACTGCTGGTGCAATGATAAATGCCGACAGCGTACAGCGGACATGAGTGGCTATAGTGGGCCATGTCTGTCTGCACCTACATAAATAGACCCCACTGTCTGTTCATGGTATCTGTTTTCTTAGCGGTTTGTTATGTAAGCCACAGAATCTGCCCTTACTTAAGATTCCCTAAAAAGGTTAAATATATAGTTAAATGGGCATTAAACTGCCATATGAGATGCAGGGCTTTATTTAAAAATTTTAACCAAAGAATTTTGTAGCTAAATCTTAGTTTTTAATAGATTGTGCAGAGCAGTATTAGCCTGGCCATTGTGCTGTTATTGCATGGTCCTTCTGCTGTTATTACATGGTCATTGTGCTGTTATTACATGGTCCTTCTGCTGTTATTACATGGTCATTGTGCTGTTATTACATGGTCCTTCTGCTGTTATCACACGGTCATTGTGTTGTTATTACATGGTCTTTGTGCTATTATTACACAGTCTTCGTGCTGTTATTACACGGTCATTGTAATGTTATTACATGGTCATTGTGCTGATATTACACGGTCATTGTGCTGTTATTACATGGTCATTGTGCTAAAATTACATGGTCATTGTGCTGTTATTACATGGTCATTGTGCTGTTATTACACGGTCATTGTGCTGTTATTACACGGTTATTAAGCTGATATTTTAACACAAAATACTGTGAAGTGATGCGCTCGACTCACCCAACTGCCAATCTAATAGTACTGCCTCCTTCCTAGGTAGTTAAATTAAAGTGTATAAATATTGGTGGGGTTAGATGGCGCTAAAAAAGCTGTGGGTCATATACAAAGCTGTGGGTTATATAAAAAATCTATGATGTTCCCAATTTTTGTCTTCTAACAATCTACTGCAGTACAAAATTGTGTTTAATAAACATCCAATTAAACAAATATTTAAAATTAAAAATTTATTTATTACAATAAATATTACTCTGTAATATCCCTCATCCTAGAAAAAAGACAAAGAAGAGGCGCTCTGGTGCAGATTATCCTAGAGAAGGTGTGCACAACCAATGTATCACAAACTTAGTACTCACAAGTGGATTTGCACATGCAGTGCAATATTAGACAAGCCAAAGCTTCAGAGCCGCTCGACTGACTCCCTTAGATCCGATCAGCTGCTAGCAGCAATCATGCTCCAATAGGTATCGATGTAAACCTGCAATGTGAAAAAAGAGATGCGCCCGTAGTGCAGATTATCCCGACCAATGGCGGACAAACAACAAGTAGCAATGGGCTTATACTCACAAACGGAGTTGCACAATCAGTGCAATATCGGGCAGACCGAATCTTTAAGAGCCGTTCGGCTGACTCCCTTTACGTATAACAGCGGTTTCCCGGGTTGGCTGCTATTCTGGTTGCTAGATGTAAAGTTTGATGATTTAGATCCCCAGGGTTTTAAGGTAAAGAATAATGTCTTGAGGCAAGGTAGAACAAATATAAAACTGTTTATTAAAAACTATAAAAAGTTGCTTTGCAACACGTTTCTCGGCTACAGTGCCGTTTCATCAGGCTACAACTAGATGTAGCCTGATGAAACGGCACTGTAGCTGAGAAACGCGTTGCAAAGCAACTTTTTATAGTTTTTAATAAACAGTTTTATATTTGTTCTACCTTGCCTCAAGACATTATTCTTTACCTTAAAACCCTGGGGATCTAAATCATCAAACTTTACATTTGTCGACTTGAATTGGAACAACAAGAGCGTTTGTTTTTCCCTGGAGCAGTCTAGCAACCAGAATAGCAGCCAACCCTGGAAACCGCTGTTATACGTAAAGGGAGTCAGCCGAACGGCTCTTAAAGATTCAGTTTGCCCGATATTGCACTGATTGTGCAACTCCGTTTGTGAGTATAAGCCCATTGCTACTTGTTGTTTGTCCGCCATTGGTCGGAATAATCTGCACTACGGGCGCACCTCTTTTTTCACATTGCAGGTTTGTATCGATACCTATTGGAGCATGATTGCTGCTAGCAGCTGATCGGATCTAAGTGAGTCAGCCAAGCGGCTCTGAAGCTTTGGCTTGTCTAATATTGCACTGCATGTGCAAATCCACTTGTGAGTACTAAGTTTATGATACATTGGTTTTGCACACCTTCTCTAGGATTATCTGCACCAGAGAGCCTCTTCTTTGTCATTTTTCTAGGACGAGGGATATCACCATTTATGTGGAGAGAGCTGCTTTCTTCTTGGGGACCTTCGGATCATTACACATCTTGACTTGTGGCATTACCAGCACCCATGGACATTTAATACCATACACTTGCACTAAGCACTGTGTTTAAGTATATATAATTTCATATGTTTATATACTAGTTGTTGATTCGATACATACTTGTAGAGGAATACTCCATACCATTTTGCAAGGATTGTATTATTATTATAATTATCAATTTACATCAATTTGATTCTTATATTATCTACTATTTATTAGAATTTATTTAATATTTTTAGATCAAACCAAATTAAGATCTAATTATTTATCTTTTAAGGAGTAGCTCAGAATAGGCGCACCTCATTCTTTATTGGACACACTACCCATCGTGTAGTCCACTTGTTTTTGTTACTCTGTAATATCCTTAGAATGAATCTTCTGACCATCCAAATAAAATTTATAATAAACAGAATTTTCTAAACATCCAAATACCATTCACCACTCATCCACACTTAAAATCGTTGTAAATACAATTCATACAAATGAAATAAAATGCTTGTTGAAACTTAATCAGGATAGTAATGCAAACTAGGTCTCTTGATAATCCTAATACAAGGAGATGGTCGTAACCTCAGTTATAATAAAGCACAGTTATAATAAAGCACAGTTATAATACAACAGTGGTATGCACAGGTGAATTAAGCTTAGTCCAGATTGTAAAGTCTTATGATTTCCTGCAGGTAGTTGCAGTCTGTATGTTTAACAGCTATTTTCACTTGTATCCTTTAGATGAAATGTTTTACAGCGTATCCTTTTTATATTTTTAGGGGTTTCCAGAACTCACTTGTATAGTCACTCTTTATGAAAAGCAGGTTTAAACTTCGAAGATAAACAAAGTTCTCCAAATTTGTGTATAAATGAATATTATTTCTAGGAACAGAGAGACAGAACACTTGAGCTCTATGAACTCTAGCCGAAAACCAGGTCGGTCTCTTACCTCTCTTTTATATCTGCAGGGAGTACCAAGTTGTCACTCATATGTAATCTCACCTGCTATTGGCTGTTCTGTCCGGCTCTAAACACTCTGGCTAAGACACGCCGTGCACTGTGCGTCCTTGCCCACCGGATTCGTAGTCAGATAACTTCACTTGCGCAAGACTTTATTTGACCTCTTTGCTGGTGACAGCTCAATTTGTGGGCACTTTCTCTGCACTTGAGTACTATGTACGCAGAGAATTCAGCTCCTATGCCTTTCCTCTAATTCTTTCGTTAGTTCAGCTTACAAAAGTATACAGCCCTTCTACGCGTTTCACCCCTCTGTCTGGGGCTTTTTCAAGATGCTGTATACCTCTTTTTGCTCTTCTTAAATACTGCAAAGTCACCTGTGATTCGTTCAGTGTGAGTTCACTTCCTATTACACTCTGGAAGTAATTACCTGGAAGGTAGGATCCTCATGTTACTTTACATACCGCTGTTATACTTTATATTTTCATTTCTTCTAAATGTAGCCTTTGCCTAATCCATTGTTTAAATTTGCATACAATTCAATATCTCTTTAATACGTACGGTTACAAAATACTAACTCCGTTAATAGCCTGATATCCTAAATATATAAAATATATATATATATAAAAACTAAACTAAAACCTTAACAATCAGTGGAAGTATCCCCTTCCGGGGGTTCGAACCTATGTTCTCACACTCTAAGACCATGAAATTCCCTCTTCGCTATAGTGTCTAGTTGTTTCTAGTTCACACCATTCGGGTTATCTTTTCATTGTATGATACTTCCTATTAAAATTATTTTGATTTATCTTTCGGAAATGCACGTAATAAGTGACCTATCTTAGAAGGATCTTCTCAAAGAGAGTGTTTTACTCTAACATTCTAAAAACTTAATCACTGAGGAACAAAGTAATTTGGTATACAATATTGCTTAAAAAACTTTAAAAAACTTTTAAAAAACTCATCTTCATATTACCAGGAGTTGATCCCCTTGTTGTAAATACTCCTGACACAATAATGTGGGTCTAAAAACTTATTAGGTCCTATACTGGGAACAGAACTCAGGTCTCACAATTCCAAGGCCAACAAGAATACCTCCAAACCATAGTAGCTTATATCAATACACTTATTCTTATTTGATCTATGTTAATTCTAGTATACCTAAATGTAGATCTATACCAAATATATCATAATTTCACATGTCATTATGTAATAGTATACTATATCCTTTTTAACTGTATCCCCTTTGGCTACTTTACCTTTATTGCAGCATCCATTTTATTCTTTAGACAATCTATTTTTTAAATTTTTTATTTTTTATAAATTAGTTAAACCCACTTATGTTAAAAAAGGACTAATGGCCATCTCCGAATTGAGACCATTTGGGTATAGGGTATTACAATTATAAATGATCTCTGCCTCCTTCCAAAGTAGGAGGTTTTCAAAATTACCCCCTCTCCAGTTACCTTTTACTCTGCATAGACCCCAAAATTGCAAGTCGTTCAGATTGTTTTTGTGGACTGTCCTAAAGTGTTGGTAAAGGTGTGTCTCCGACTTCCCTTTCTCAATATGTCAGAGGTGCTCCCGTATTCTGTCTCGGAGCATTCTTGATGTTTCTCCTATATAGACAAGATTACAGGAGTACTGTCGCATATATATCACACCCTTAGTACTGCACCTTATTGTGTCTCTTGTTTTGAAATCAATGTCTGTTCCAGGGATGGTAATCATTATCTTTTTCGTGCTATGTTTGCACGATTTGCACGATATGCATGGATAAAATCCAATTACTTCTTTGCCCCAAAGATCCCTATCTCTATTTCCAGGGCTTATTTTGGTCCTCTTAAACTCACTAGGTGCCAATATTGATTTCAGATTTTTTGCCCTTTTGAACACTATTCTGGGGTAGGGTGGCAGTTTATCTCCTACTATCGGGTCATTCTTAATGATATGCCAGTGTTTCCTTAAAATTTTTCTTATTACATGATGGTCATCATTATACTCGGTCACAAACGGTATATCATACTCATCTTGAGTCTGTCTGTTCTTTGCCTTATGTATTAATAATGAATCCCTATTCATATCCCTTGCTCGTGTCACTGCATTTTCCACTATTTCTTTTTTATATCCCCTTTCATTGAATTTCCCTTCTAATATTTTTATTTGTGTTTCAAAATCCCTTATCTCTGTGCAGTTTTTTTTTTATTCTGAGACATTGACCCACTGGTATGTTGTTCTTCCATTTTGAGAAATGACAACTAGAGACATGTATGTAATTATTAGAGTCAGTGGGTTTGAAGTGTGTTCTCGTGACTAAACTTTCATTCTCTATTCTAATGTCTAAATCCAGAAATGTCGTTCTTACTTTACTTATCTGATATGTGAAAATTAGGCCCCTATTATTGATATTCATAGTTTCAAACATATTTATTAAATCTTCTTCACTCCCATTCCAGACAATTATAATGTCGTCTATGTACCTTCTAAATAGCACAAGACTCGCACCGAGCTCAGCATACTGGAGGAATCTTGTCTCCCAGTCTCCCATGAAGAGATTCGCGTAGCTCGGTGCCAATCTCATGCCCATAGCGATACCTTCTATCTGCAGATAGTATTTGATATCGAAGGAGAAATAATTGTGTTCTAGGATGAAGAGTATGCTTTCAAGTAAAAACTCTCTTTGTTCCTTACGTATATCTTTGTCATTATTTAGGTACCCTTCTACCGCTTCTATCCCTAAATTGTGGTTTATGTTTGTATATAAAGATACCACATCACAAGTGGCCAATAGGTAGTTACTTTCCCATTTCAAATCTTTAAGTAATCTCAAGATACTGGTTGAATCTTTCAGATATGAATTTAAGTTTACTACATATTTCTGTATAAATCTGTCGACATACTCCGACAGATTAGCCGTAAGGGACCCTATCCCCGAGACGATAGGTCTCCCTGGTGGATTTATTGGATTTTTATGCACCTTGGGTAGGTAGTAAAATGTAGGTATTATAGGAAACTGTGGTTTTATATATATAAGTATTCTTTTTCTGTTAGTATGCCCTCATCTCTTCCTTTATCTAATATTCTATTACGTTTCTCCAAGTATTTAGTTGTTGGATCTAATCCTAATTTTATATACATTTTTTTATCATTCAATAACCTCTCAGCCTCTTCTCTATATTTGCCACTGTCTAAAATGATTATTCCTCAAACCTTGTCCGCCATCTTAATGGTGATTTCTTGGTTATTTTGAAGTTCTTTCAATATTCCTCTTTCTTTTTTAGTCAGATTACTATTAACTGATCTTCCTTTGCAATCTTTTTTTCTTAAGTCGGCTAGAACCATTTTCTCAAACGTCTCGAGGTTACTTCCCTTATCATTGCTTGGATAAAAATTGGACCTAGTTTTAAGGGATGTGTGTTCAAATTTATCTTCTTTCCTAGTGTTTTCATTATTGGTGACAAACCTTTCTAGTGGGTTTTTCAAGAAATATCTTTTTAAGGTTAAATTCCTTAGGAATTTTCTAACATTTATGTGCGTTTCAAACTTGTTCATTGTTTTAGAAGGTGCAAAGGAGAGTCCTAATTTTAGGACATTTTCCTCCTCTTTACTTAGATCTTTTTTACTCAAATTAAATATTCCCTTATTGGTAACTTCTACCTCTGTCTTTTTGCTTCCATTCTTTCTATTCTGTCTCCTTCCTCCTCTGACTCCTCTATTGGTCTTTTTCCTGTCCTTGGAGTTTTTTGTTCTAGTCCTTGATTTCCCACATTTCTCAGTGATGGCCCCTCTTTGGGGGGGCTCCGGCATAAAAAAGCCAGTTCCTCTTTGGTTAATTGGGTTTGTTCCTCATTTACATTATTAAGCGGTCGAAACCTGCCCTGTGTTTGTACTACCCATTCTTTCTCATCTCCTCTCTCCTATTAGGTGAAGTATACCCACCCGGTGCATCCCTTCTCTCCAATCTCTCCTATAGTACTCATCCTGTTTAAAACTGTTCTGGCTCTGTTGTCTATTCCAGCCATAATTCTCTCTTCTATTGTATTGATAGTATCCTCTTTCTTGATTATATCCTATCTTGACTGAATCCTTGATTATAGCCTCTTCTTTGATTATAACCTCCCTGAAAGAAGCGTCCTCTATTTCTATTTCTCATATCATAATCATTCCTTTGGTAATTACCATGTCTTTCATCTCTTTTATCTATCTGTTTGATATGGGAATTATGGCCATTACCTTCCCGTCCTAATGTCTTTTTATTTCCTACCTGTGTAGAAGAACTGTTAATTCTTTATTCTGAATCCTCCATTTGTACAGTTAAGGACTCATTTACATCCCTTTCAAACTTTTTACATTTAGTAAGTACAACGTCTTTTTTAACATTTTCTAGTATCTCTATTATTACCTTTTGTTTCTCTTTTAACATCGCATCCTCTTTCACAGTTTCCAATTTCTCCTTAATTACTAGGATTTCGTTATTTATGTGCTCCAAGCTTTCATTCCTGGATTTCTTAATAATATTAATTAAGCCTTTAGAGGGTCCCATTAGAACCTCATCCCATTGTAATTGTAAGGGTTCACTTAGTTCAAAGCTACATTTTTTCTTAAACTTCAGACCCCTAGGTATGATGTTTTGTTCCAAATAACGGTCTAGAAAGATTAGTTCCATTTTTTGTTGAAGTTCCTTGTTCAGGACTTTTTCTAAATCTCCTACCCATTTAATGATATCTATTTGATTAACTCTTTCCTCGGATTTTTGAAATTCATTTCTAGACAATTCAGAGAGTAATTTGTCTCTATAGGAAAAAATATCCATTGTTCCCTGAGTCTCTGCTGCTATCACTTCTTGGAAGAGAAGAAGAAATTTTAACACAAAATACTGTGAAGTGATGCGCTCGACTCACCCAACTGCCAATCTAATAGTACTGCCTCATTCCTAGGTAGTTAAATTAAAGTGTATAAATATTGGTGGGGTTAGATGGCACTAAAAAAGCTGTGGGTCATATACAAAGCTGTGGGTTATATAAAAAATCTATGATGTTCCCAATTTTTGTCTTCTAACAATCTACTGCAGTACAAAATTGTGTTTAATAAACATCCAATTAAACAAAAATTTAAAATTAAAAATGTATTTATTACAATGGCATATTGAGAAAGGGAAGTTGGAGACACACCTTTACCAACACTTTAGGAAAGTCCACAAAAACAATCTGAACGACTTGCAATTTTGGTGTCTTTGCAGAGTAAAAGGTAACTGGAGAGGGGGTAATTTTGAAAACCTCCTACTTAGGAAGGAGGCAGAGATCATTTATAATAATAATCATATTATAATAATAATTTATAATATAATACCCTATACCCAAATGGTCTCAACTCGGAGTTGGACATTAGTCCTTTTTTAACATAAGTGGGTTTAACTAATTTATAAAAAATAAAAAATTTAAAAAATAGATTGTCTAAAGAATAAAATAGATGCTGCAATAAAGGTAAAATAGCCAAAGGGGATACAGTTTAAAAAGGATATAGTATACTATTACATCCTGACATGTGAAATTATGATATATTTGGTATAGATCTACATTTAGGTATACTAGGATTAACATAGATAAAATAAGAAGAAGGGTGTTGATATGAGCTACTATGGCTTGGAGGTATTCTTGTTGGCCTTGGAATTGTGAGACCAGAGTTCAATCCCCAGTATAGGACCTAATAAGTTTTTAGACCCACATTATTGTGTCAGGAGTATTTACAACAAGGGGATCAACTCCTGGTAATATGAAGATGAGTTTTTTTAAAAGTTTTTTAAGCAATATTGTATACCAAATTACTTTGTTCCTCAGTGATTAAGTTTTTAGAATGTTAGAGTAAAACAGTCTCTTTAAGAAGATCCTTCTAAGATAGGTCACTTATTACGTGCATTTCAGAAAGATAAATCAAAATAATTTTAATAGGAGGTATCATACAATGAAAAGATAACCCGAATGATGTGAACTGGAAACAACTAGACACTATAGCCAAGAGTGAATTTCATGGTCTTAGAGTGTGAGAACATACGTTCGAACCCCGGAAGGGGATACATCCACAGATTGTTAATGTTTTAGTTTAGTTTTTATATATATATATTTTATATATGTAGGATATCAGGCTATTAACGGAGTTAGTATTTTGTAACCGTACCTATTAGAGAGATATTGAATTGTATGCAAATTTAAACAATGGATTAGGCAAAGGCTACATTTAGATGAAATGAAAATATAAAGTATAACAGCGGTATGTAAGGTAACATGAGCATCCCACCTTACAGTTAATTACTTCCAGAGTGTAATAGGAAGTGAACTCACACTGAACAAATCACAGGTGACTTTGCAGTATTTAAGAAGAGCAAAAAGAGGTATACAGCATCTTGAAAAAGCCCCAGACAGAGGGGTGAAACGTGTAGAAGGACTGTATACTTTTGTCAGCTGAACTAACGAAAGAATTTGAGGAAGGGCATAGGAGTTGAATTCTCTGCGTACATAGTACTCAAGGGCAGAGAAAGTGCCCACAAATCGAGCTGTCACCAGCAAAGAGGTCAAATAGAGTCTTGCGCAAGTGAAGTTATCTGACTACGAATCCGGTGGGCAAGGACGTGCAGTGCACGGCGTATCTTAGCCATAATGTTTAGAGTCGGAAGGAACAGCCAATAGCAGGTGAGATTACATATGAGTGACAACTTGCTACTCCCTGCAGATATAAAAGAGAGGTAAGAGACCGACCTGGTTTTTGGCTAGAGTTCATAGAGCTCAAGTGTTATGTCTCTCTGTTCCTAGAAATAATACTCATTTATACACGAATTTGGAGAACTTTATTTATCTTTGAAGTTTAAACCTGCTTTTCATAAAGAGTGACTATACGAGTGAGTTCGGGAAACCCCTAAAAATATAAAAAGGATACGCTGTAAAACATTTCATCTAAAGGATACAAGTGAAAATAGCTGTTAAACACACAGACTGCAACTACCTGCAGGAAATCATAAGACTTTACAATCTGGACTAAGCTTAATTCACCTGTGCATACTGCTGTTGTATTATAACTGTGCTTTATTATAACTGTGCTTTATTATATACTGCCATCTCCTTGTATTAGGATTATCAAGAGACCAAGTTTGCATTACTATCCTGATTAAGTTTCAACAAGCATATTATTGCTTTTATTTGTATGAATTGTATTTACAACGATTTTAAGTGTGGATGAGTGGTGAAAACCTCCTACTTAGGAAGGAGGCAGAGATCATTTATAATAATAATCATATTATAATAATTTATAATATAATACCCTATACCCAAATGGTCTCAACTCGGATTTGGACATTAGTCCTTTTTTAACATAAGTGGGTTTAACTAATTTATAAAAAATAAAAAATTTAAAAAATAGATTGTCTAAAGAATAAAATAGATGCTGCAATAAAGGTAAAATAGCCAAAGGGGATACAGTTTAAAAAGGATATAGTATACTATTACATCCTGACATGTGAAATTATGATATATTTGGTATAGATCTACATTTAGGTATACTAGGATTAACATAGATCAAATAAGAAGAAGGGTGTTGATATGAGCTACTATGGCTTGGAGGTATTCTTGTTGGCCTTGGAATTGTGAGACCAGAGTTCAATCCCCAGTATAGGACCTAATAAGTTTTTAGACCCACATTATTGTGTCAGGAGTATTTACAACAAGGGGATCAACTCCTGGTAATATGAAGATGAGTTTTTTTAAAAGTTTTTTAAGCAATATTGTATACCAAATTACTTTGTTCCTCAGTGATTAAGTTTTTAGAATGTTAGAGTAAAACAGTATCTTTGAGAAGATCCTTCTAAGATAGGTCACTTATTACGTGCATTTCAGAAAGATAAATCAAAATAATTTTAATAGGAGGTATCATACAATGAAAAGATAACCCGAATGATGTGAACTGGAAACAACTAGACACTATAGCCAAGAGTGAATTTCATGGTCTTAGAGTGTGAGAACATACGTTCGAACCCCGGAAGGGGATACATCCACAGATTGTTAATGTTTTAGTTTAGTTTTTATATATATATATATTTTATATATGTAGGATATCAGGCTATTAACGGAGTTAGTATTTTGTAACCGTACCTATTAGAGAGATATTGAATTGTATGCAAATTTAAACAATGGATTAGGCAAAGGCTACATTTAGATGAAATGAAAATATAAAGTATAACAGCGGTATGTAAGGTAACATGAGCATCCCACCTTACAGTTAATTACTTCCAGAGTGTAATAGGAAGTGAACTCACACTGAACAAATCACAGGTGACTTTGCAGTATTTAAGAAGAGCAAAAAGAGGTATACAGCATCTTGAAAAAGCCCCAGACAGAGGGGTGAAACGTGTAGAAGGACTGTATACTTTTGTCAGCTGAACTAACGAAAGAATTTGAGGAAGGGCATAGGAGTTGAATTCTCTGCGTACATAGTACTCAAGGGCAGAGAAAGTGCCCACAAATCGAGCTGTCACCAGCAAAGAGGTCAAATAGAGTCTTGCGCAAGTGAAGTTATCTGACTACGAATCCGGTGGGCAAGGACGCGCAGTGCACGGCGTATCTTAGCCATAGTGTTTAGAGTCGGAAGGAACAGCCAATAGCAGGTGAGATTACATATGAGTGACAACTTGCTACTCCCTGCAGATATAAAAGAGAGGTAAGAGACCGACCTGGTTTTTGGCTAGAGTTCATAGAGCTCAAGTGTTATGTCTCTCTGTTCCTAGAAATAATACTCATTTATACACGAATTTGGAGAACTTTATTTATCTTTGAAGTTTAAACCTGCTTTTCATAAAGAGTGACTATACGAGTGAGTTCGGGAAACCCCTAAAAATATAAAAAGGATACGCTGTAAAACATTTCATCTAAAGGATACAAGTGAAAATAGCTGTTAAACACACAGACTGCAACTACCTGCAGGAAATCATAAGACTTTACAATCTGGACTAAGCTTAATTCACCTGTGCATACTGCTGTTGTATTATAACTGTGCTTTATTGTAACTGTGCTTTATTATATACTGCCATCTCCTTGTATTAGGATTATCAAGAGACCAAGTTTGCATTACTATCCTGATTAAGTTTCAACAAGCATATTATTGCTTTTATTTGTATGAATTGTATTTACAACGATTTTAAGTGTGGATGAGTGGTGAATGGTATTTGGATGTTTAGAAAATTCCGTTTATTATAAATTTTATTTGGATGGTCAAAAGATTCGTTCTAAGGATATTACAGAGTAATATTTATTGTAAAAAATAAATTTTTTATTTTAAATATTTTTTTAATTGGATGTTTATTAAACACAATTTTGTACTGCAGTAGATTGTTAGAAGACAACAATTGGGAACATCATAGATTTTTTATATAACCCACAGCTTTGTATATGACCCACAGCTTTTTTAGCACCATCTAACCCCACCAATATTTATACATATTAAGCTGTTATTAAATGGTCATTGTGCTGTTATTACCCGGTCATTTTGATGGTCTTACATGGTTATTGTGCTGGTTTTACATGATCATTGTGCTGTTATTACATGGTCATTGTGCTGTTATAACATGGGCATTGTGCTGTTATTATATTGTCATTATGTTGTTATTAAATGGTCATTGTTATGGTATTACATGTTTATTGTGCTGGTATTACATGGTCATTGTGCTGTTATTACACAGTCATTGTGCTGTTATTATATGATCATTTTGCTGTTATTAAATGGTCATTGTGCTGTTATTACATGATCATTGTGATGATATTACATGGTCATTGTGCTGTTATTACATGGTCATGGTGCCGGTATTACATGGTCATTGTGCCGTTGTTACATTGTCATTGTGCTGTAATTACACGGTATTGTGCTGTTATTACACAATCATTGTGCTGTTATTACATGGTCATTGAGCTGATATTACATGGTCATTGTGCTGATATTACACGGTCATTGTGCTGTTATTACATGGTCATTGTGCTGTTATTAGATGGTCATTGTGCGGTTATTACACGGTCATTGTGCTGTTATATCATGGTCATTATATTGTTATTACATGGTCACTGTTCTGTTATTACATGATCATTGTGCTGTTGTTACACGGGTATTGTGCTGGTATTACATAGTCATTGTGTTGTTATTATATAGTCATTGTGCTGTTATTACATGGTCATTGTGATGTTATTACACGGTCATTGTGCTGGTATAAGATAGTCATTGTGCTGTTATTACATGGTCATTGTGCTGTTATTACACCGTCATTGTGTTGTTATTTCACGGTTATTAAGCTGGTATTACATGGTCATTGTGCTGTTCTTAACCGGTCATTGCGCTGTTATTACACGATCATTGTGATGGTATTACATGGTCATTGTGCTGATTTTACATGGTCATTGTGCTGTTATTACATGGTCATTGTGATGGTATTACATGGTCATTGATCTGTTATTACACGGTCATTGTGCTGTTATTACACGGTTATTGTGCTGTTATTACATGGTCATTGAGCTGACATTACATGGTCATTGTGCTGTTATTACATGATCATTGTGCTGTTATTACATGGTCATTGTGCTGATATTACACGGTCATTGTGCTGTTATTACATGGTCATTGTGCTGATATTACACGGTCATTGTGCTGTTATTACATGGTCATTGTGCTGATATTACACGGTCATTGTGCTGTTATTACATGGTCATTGTGCTGTTATTACATGGTCATTGTGCTGTTATTTGATGGTCAGTGTGCTGTTATTATATGGTCATTGTGCTGTTATTACACAGTCATTGTTCTTTTATTAGATGGTCATTGTGCTGTTATTACATGGTCATTGTGCTGTTATTATATGGTCATTGTGCTGTTATTACATGGTCATTGTGCTGTTATTATACGGTCATTGTGCTGTTATTGGAAACGAGTTGGGAAGTGCTGGCGCTGGAAGAGCTTAGGGGTAGTCAATATGTATAGATAAATATCAGAAATGACTTACAATTTGAATAATGTAGCCTGTAATATGGGAAAGCTAGGATCAGAAATTGGTATTTATTTAAACAGAAGTATATTGTATTAAGGTATATTAACCATTAAAATGACTAAGTTCGTCTATTAGACACAATGTAACAACACTTTTAATTAGTGTTTAAATTTGTATTAATACTTTAACTGTATAAGGTACTATACAATTTAAACACTAATTAAAGTGTTGTTACATTGTGTCTAATAGACAAACTCACGGCTAGATTTAGAGTTTTGTCGGTAACGACCCGAAAAGCTAACGCCGGCTTTTTTCTGGCCGCACCATAAAAATAACTCTGGTATTGAGAGTCCACATAAAGGCTGCGTTAGGCTCCAAAAAAGGAGCGTAGAGCATATTTAACGCAACTTCAACTCTCGATACCAGAGTTGCTTACGCAAGCGGCCATCCTCAAAAACGTGCTTGTGCACGATTCCCCCATAGAAAACAATGGGGCTGTTTGAGCTGAAAAAAAACCTAACACCTGCAAAAAAGCCGCGTTCAGCTCCTAACGCAGCCCCATTGTTTGCTATGGGGAAACACTTCCTACGTCTGCACCTAACACTCTAACATGTACCCCGAGTCTAAACACCCCTAACCTTACACTTATTAACCCCTAATCTGCCGCCTCCGCTATCGCTGACCCCTGCATATTATTATTAACCCCTAATCTGCCGCTCCGTAAACCGCCGCTACTTACATTATCGCTATGTACCCCTAATCTGCTGCCCTAACATCGCCGACCCCTATATTATATTTATAAACCCCTAATCTGCCCCCCACAACGTCGCCTCCACCTAACTACACTTATTAATCCCTAATCTGCCGACCGGACTGCACCGCTATTATTATAAAGTTATTAACCCCTAATCCGCCTCACTAACCCTATCATAAATAGTATTAACCCCTAATCTGCCCTCCCTAACATCGCCGACACCTAACTTCAATTATTAACCCCTAATCTGCCGACTGGAGCTCACTGCTATTCTAATAAATGTATTAACCCCTAAAGCTAAGTCTAACCCTAACACTAACACCCCCCTAACTTAAATATAATTTAAATCTAACGAAATTAATTAACTCTTATTAAATAAATTATTCCTATTTAAAGCTAAATACTTACCTGTAAAATAAATCCTAATATAGCTACACTATAAATTATAATTATATTGTAGCTATTTTAGGATTAATATTTATTTTACAGGTAACTTTGTAATTATTTTAACCAGGTACAATAGCTATTAAATAGTTAAGAACTATTTAATAGTTACCTAGTTAAAATAATAACAAAATTACCTGTAAAATAAATCCTAACCTAAGTTACAATTAAACCTAACACTACACTATCATTAAATTAATTAAATAAAATATCTACAATTACCTACAATTAAACCTAACACTACACTATCAATACATTAATTAAATACAATATCTACAAATAACTACAATGAAATAAACTAACTAAAGTACAAAAAATAAAAAAGAACTAAGTTACAAAAAATAAAAAAATATTTACAAACATAAGGAAAATCTTACAACAATTTTAAACTAATTACACCTACTCTAAGCCCCCTAATAAAATAACAAAGCCCCCCAAAATAAAAAATGCCCTACCCTATTCTAAATTACTAAAGTTCAAAGCTCTTTTACCTTACCAGCCCTGAACAGGGCCCTTTGCGGGGCATGCCCCAAGAAGTTCAGCTCTTTTGCCTGTAAAAAAAAACATACAATACCCCCCCCCCAACATTACAACCCACCACCCACATACCCCTAATCTAACCCAAACCCCCCTTAAATAAACCTAACACTAAGCCCCTGAAGATCATCCTACCTTGTCTTCACCATAAAAGGTTCACCGATCCGTCCTGGCTCCAAAATCTTCATCCAACCCAAGCGGGGGCTGGCAATCCATCGTCCGGTGGCTGAAGAGGTCCAGAAGAGGGTCCAAAGTCTTCATCCTATCCAGGAAGAAGAGTAGATCTGGACCGGCAACCATCATCTTCCAAGCGGCATCTTCTATCTTCATCCGATGAGGACCGGCTGCATCCTGAAGACCTCCACCGCGGACCCATCTTCATCCGGCGACGTCCAACTGAAGAATGACGGTTCCTTTAAGGGACGTCATCCAAGATGGCGTCCCTCGAATTCCGATTGGCTGATAGGATTCTAACAGCCAATCGGAATTAAGGTAGGAATATTCTGATTGGCTGATGGAATCAGCCAATCAGAATCAAGTTCAATCCGATTGGCTGATCCAATCAGCCAATCAGATTGAGCTCGCATTCTATTGGCTGTTCCGATCAGCCAATAGAATGCGAGCTCAATCTGATTGGCTGATTCCATCAGCCAATCAGAATATTCCTACCTTAATTCCGATTGGCTGATAGAATCCTATCAGCCAATCGGAATTCGAGGGACGCCATCTTGGATGACGTCCCTTAAAGGAACCGTCATTCTTCAGTTGGACGTCGCCGGATGAAGATTGGTCTGCGGTGGAGATCTTCAGGATGGAGCCGGTCCTCATCGGATGAAGATAGAAGATGCCGCTTGGAAGATGATGGTTGCCGGTCCGGATCTACTCTTCTTCCCGGATAGGATGAAGACTTTGGACCCTCTTCTGGACTTCTTCAGTGGATGTCTAGCCCCCGCTTGGGTTGGATGAAGATATCTGAGCCAGGACGGATCGGTGATACCCGGTGAGGTGAAGACAAGGTAGGATGATCTTGAGGGGCTTAGTGTTAGGTTTATTTAAGGGGGGTTTGGGTTAGATTAGGGGTATGTGGGTGGTGGGTTGTAATGTTGGGGGGGGGTATTGTATGTTTTTTTTTACAGGCAAAAGAGCTGAACTTCTTGGGGCATGCCCCGCAAAGGGCCCTGTTCAGGGCTGGTAAGGTAAAAGAGCTTTGAACTTTAGTAATTTAGAATAGGGTAGGGCATTTTTTTATTTTGGGGGGCTTTGTTATTTTATTAGGGGGCTTAGAGTAGGTGTAATTAGTTTAAAATTGTTGTAATATTTTTCTTATGTTTGTAAATATTTTTTTATTTTTTGTCACTTAGTTCTTTTTTATTTTTTGTACTTTAGTTAGTTTATTTCATTGTAGTTATTTGTAGGTATTGTATTTAATTTATTTATTGATAGTGTAGTGTTAGGTTTAATTGTAGGTAATTGTAGGTATTTTATTTAATTAATTTATTGATAGTGTAGTGTTAGGTTTAATTGTAACTTAGGTTAGGATTTATTTTACAGGTAATTTTGTAATTATTTTAACTATTTTAGCTATTAAATAGTTCTTAACTATTTAATAGCTATTGTACCTGGTTAAATTAAATACAAAGTTACCTGTAAAATAAATATAAATCCTAAAATAGCTATAATATAATTATAATTTATAGTGTAGCTATATTAGGATTTATTTTACAGGTAAGTATTTAGCTTTAAATAGGAATAATTTATTTAATAAGAGTTAATTAATTTCGTTAGATTAAAATTATATTTAATTTAGGGGGGTGTTAGTGTTAGGGTTAGACTTAGCTTTAGGGGTTAATACATTTATTAGAATAGCGGCGAGATTCGGTCGGCAGATTAGGGGTTAATAATTGAAGTTAGGTGTCGGCGATGTTAGGGAGGGCAGGTTAGGGGTCAATAAATATAATATAGGGGTCGGCGGTGTTAGGGGCAGCAGATTAGGGGTACATAGCTATAATGTAGCTGGCGGCTCTTTGCGGTCGGCAGATTAGGGGTTAATTATTGTAGGTAGGTGGCGGCGACGTTGTGGGGGGCAGGTTAGGGGTTAATAAATATAATATAGGGGTCGGTGATGTTAGGGCAGCAGATTAGGGGTACATAGGGATAATGTAGCTGGCGGCTGCGTGCAGACGGCAGATTAGGGGTTAATAAGTGTAGGTAGCTGGCGGCGACGTTGTGGGGGGCAGATTAGGGGTTAATAAATATAATATAGGGGTCGGCGGTGTTAGGGGCAGCAGATTAGGGGTACATAAGGATAACGTAGGTGGCGGTCGGCAGATTAGGGGTTAAAAAATTTGCGGCTGGAGTTTTGTCGTTAGAATTCTAACGCTCACTTCAGACACGACTCTAAATACCGGAGTTTGAAAAATCCCATTGAAAAGATAGGATATGCAATTTACGTAAGGGGATCTGCGGTATGGAAAAGTCGCAGCTGAAAAGTGAGCGTTAGACCCTTTTTTGAGTGACTCTAAATACCGGCGGTAGCCTAAAACCAGCGTTAGGAGCCTCTAACGCTGGTTTTGACGGCTACCGCCCAACTCTAAATCTAGGCCTTAGTCATTTTAATGGTTAATATACCTTAATATAATATACTTCTGTTTAAATAAGTACCAATTTCTGATCCTAGCATTCCCATATTACAGGCTACATTATTCAAATTGTAAGTCATTTCTGATATTTATCTATACATATTGACTACCCCTAAGCTCTTCCAGCGCCAGCACTTTCCAACTCGTTTCCAATTTCTTGTACCCAGGGTTCTAATTGGGGGACCCTACCCTGTGCTTGGCTATTTAGGGATCCTTAAGCGCCAACTTATCTCCTTTCACATTGTGCTGTTATTACATTGCCATTGTGCTGTTATGACATGGTCATTGTGCTATTATTGCATGATCATTGTGCTGTTATTATATGGTCATTGTGCTGTTATTACATGGTCATTGTGCTGTTATTACATGGTCATTGTGCTGTTATTATATGGTCATTGTGCTGTTATTACATGGTCATTGTGCTATTATTAGATGGTCATTGTGCTATTATTAGATGGTCATTGTGCTGTTATTACATGGTCATTGTGCTGTTATTACATGGTCATTGTGCTGTTATTATATGGTCATTGTGCTGTTATTACATGGTCATTGTGCTATTACATGGATCATTGTGCTGTTATTACACAGTTATTGTGCTAGTATTACATAGTCATTGTGCTGTTATTACATGGTCATTGTGCTGTTATTACACGGTTATTTTGCTAGTATTACATAGTCATTGTGCTGTTTTTATATTTGTTCATTGTGCTGTTATTATATGGTCATTGTGCTGTTATTACATGGTGATTGTGCTGGTATTACATGGTCATTGTGCTGTTATTACATGGTGACTGTGCTGTTATTACATAGTCATTGTGCTGCTATTATATGGTTATTGTGCTGTTATGACATAGTCATTGTGCTGTTATTACATGGTTATTGTTCTGGTATTACATGGTGACTGTGCTGTTATTACATGGTCATTGTGCTGTTAATACATTGTCATTGTGCTGTTATGACATGGTCATTGTGCTGTTATGACATGGTCATTGTGCTGTTATTACATGGTTATTGTGCTGTTATTATATGGTCATTGTGCTGTTATTATACGGTTATTTTGCTAGTATTACATGGTCATTGTGCTGTTATTATATGGTCATTGTGCTGTTATTACATAGTCATTGTGCTGTTATTACATGGTTATTCTTCTGGTATTACATGGTCTATTTTTTGTTATTAATTTCCCCCATTCCAACCCATCATAATTTCCTTGGGTGTATATTATATGCAGGCTTAGGGCTTGCTTCCATTGAGCCATAAAATATAGAGCCATAAGCTACTGAAGTGGCCGATAGCTAAAAGTAGTTTACAGGCTCCATTTTAGTAACAGGTTTCCTTTAAAATATTGTGCTCATTGAGTGCAGTCGCTTACATTCAACGTTGGATTTCTTGAAAATAAATAAGTTGCTATGGTAACCCGACCTTACACTATAAAATTTACATTTAACATCTGCGCTCCTTACCTGTGACCACCATATGATACACTTATTTATAATACATATTTTTTAACTATAAGCAAATACTATTTGTTATTATAATTATATTTTCCACTTTATTAATATATGTAATACGTATTGCTGCCATAGACATAGGTCTAGTTTGAATTTTGTAGGTATGTGCTTGCATATATTTTTTTTTTTTTTGAGGTTTGAGATAAGGCATACATACAATGCAGAATAGTTTAACACAATGGCAATATCAGAATACAGACAGTATATGACATAACATAATAATTAGCAATATGCATTCTTGGAAATAGAAAACAAAAGTACATGTCATGAGATGCAGGACACATGCAGGACACAGCAAAGATGGTACAACTCTATTTTATTGTAGAGCATGGAAACATACATCTGGTAGCATTGATCTCACTAAGTAACTGCGACACAGACAAACGGGCCTAAGCCCCGCCCCCAATCTGGTGACGTCACTTCCCACTCTCATCACATCTTCCCCCTTTTCAAAGGACAAAGCATACATTTGTTTTTTTCATTTGAATATAACAAATAACAAGGTATACAACAACAGTTTTATATAGTATATAACAAATAATAAGTTACAGAAAATATAAACAACATGAATTACATCCACAGTGACCATAGGATTATTCTGCCCATACTTCCGGTCACTGTTCTAACTTAAAGTTATTCCCGATATCGGGCCAGAAGTTTCAACACTCTTTCGCTTGATGTAATTCTACATGAACTGTCCTCTGATACAGAAGAAGGTGATTGAGAGTCTGCTGGAGGAAGGCACCCCTCTTAAAACAGGGGATCCCACCGGCAGTGGTACTGAGACATCCAGTTCCAAACTCTCAGGTACAGGCTGAAGATGTTTTCGATTTCGACGTGTGACTGTCCCTCCATCAGCAAGGACTACATAAGACCTTGGTTCTGGAGAGCATCCAATTACCATAGCAGGCATCTTCCATTTCTTCTCATCATCCAGTTTAATTCTGACACTTTGCCCTGCATTCAGCTCCTGCAAGGGCCTCACAGAATGTCTCCTGTCATAGAAGAATCAATAGCCCCTTTTTGCCTCTTAATCCCTCATAAGGACTTTGTCCCGAGGAATAGAGCTAGTTGGCTGGAAGACATTCACAGAGGGTAAGGTGGTGCGAATCTGGCATCCTAGCATCAGCTGTGCCGGGTTAAACCCTGTGGCTTGAATGGGAGTCGCCCTATAGGACAAGAGGGCCAGGTATGGCTCATATTCAAAATGAACTTTGTTGTTTGCACTGCCCTTTCAGCCAGTCCGTTGGCCTGCGGGTAATGTGGACTTGACGTGGAATGTACAAAATCATATTCTCTGCTGAAAGAACTGAACTCTGTGGAAGCGAACTAAATTCCGTTATCACTCACCAGCTCCATTGGTATGCCCCACCGGGCGAACAGGCTCTTGAGACGAGTGATAATGGATTGACTTGTGATTTCATTCAAAGGTGCAATTTCCAAATACCTGGAATAGTAGTCGATCACGACTAAGAACTTTTTTCCATGCAGTTCACACAAATCAGCAGCTATTTTCTGCCACGGGCCTGCAGGCAGCGGAGTAGAAATCAAGGGCTCCCTTCTCTGAGTAGGCCGGCGTAACCGGCAAAAGGCACATTTAGACACATGGCTTGCAATGTCGGAACTGATCAAAGGCCACCATACTGCCATAGCTGCCCTTTCTCTGCACTTTGTAATGCCTAAGTGGCCATCGTGAATCCTATTTAACATCTCCTGCCTCTTGCTGACAGGAATAACAATGTGGTCCTGGAACAGCACCAACCCATCCAGCTCCATGAGCCGAGACCTCTCTGACTGGTAAGAACTTAAAGACATCCAGGCTGCCCGACTCTCGGCCAACCTTCTTTTATGTACTTTATAACTTCTTGAATGTCTGTATCTAAATATGTCTTTCTTTATTTGTTCTAGTTTCACTGAAGAAATGGACTTGGAGGCCATAACTGAATCTACACATACTTTCACATCCGATTCCATTGAAGACTCTTCAGCAGCAACCATCGGGAGCCTGGATTGTGTATCTGCCACAACCAGTTGTTTCCCCGGCACATGCACTGCCAGAACACTGAACCTTAGCAGCCTCATTAGAAGTCTCTGGCATTTTAGGGTGTTTTGTCAATATCATAGGAGTTGATTAGAGGGACTAGCGGTTTATGATCAGTCTCCAGACTAAATTTCTCTAAACCCACTAGGTAACGCTGAAAGCTCTCACAGGCCCAAACTGCAGCCAGACACTCTTTCTCAATTTGGGCATATTTTGACTCAGTGTACGGGAACAGTAGGCGATGGGCTGTAGTTTGTTTTAATTCAGCTGCAAGAGGGCGGCCCCTAATCCATAACTGCTCACATCAGCACTAACCACAGTCTATTTGGAAGGGTCGTAGAACACTGGGGCAAACCCCAGCAGGGACTTGACCTGCATAAAAGATTCTTCCTGTGAAGGTCCCCAGACCCAGGCAACATCTTTCTTTAGGAACTCTGTTATAGGGTGTAGTATTGTGGATAAATCTGGAAGGAACCTGCCCACATCATTTACAAGGCCCAATATTTGTCTCAGCTTATGTACATCAGAAGGACTTTTCATCTGTTCAATAGCACACATTTTCTCTGGGTCTGGCTTGATGCCATCTCCATTGATGATATGCCCAAAGTAACATTACTCAACTTTCCCAAAATGGCATTTCTCTTTGTTTAGCTTCAGCCCGGACTCTTTGATAATCTGCAGCACACAGCTCAATCGCTGATCATGTTCCTCCAAAGTAGACCCATACACTAAAATGTCATCCATGACGACTGCCGTGCCCATGTGGTCTCTTAGGAGAGAACTCATTTCTCTTTGGAGAAATTTTCAGAAGATATCCTGAAGATATCCCGAAGGGGAGTCTGCAAAAGCAAAACTGACCTACTGGTGTAATGAAGGTACAGTCAGTTTGCGGCACTTTGGATCTAGAGGTATCTGCCAGAAGTGGCTAGAAGCATCCAATGTAGAGAAGAACTTCGCCCCAGCCAATTTTGGAGCTATGTCTTAAAGTTTCGGAAGCACATATCTCTCTCTCTTCACCGCCTCATTCAGCCTTTTCAAGTCTACGCAGATGCGTACCTTCTCGTTTTTCTTCGCAACAGGCACAATGGGGGTACACCAGTCAGTTGCTTCAACAACCTCTTCAATAACCACCATATTCTTCTGAGGCATGAGCGGGAAAGGAATTCTACGGGGAGTGGTAATGCTGTATGGGACTGCGTCACCTTTAAGTGAAATATGGACAGGGTTGCAATTCAGTAGGCCCAATTCACCAAACATATCTTCTGAGATCTCATTTACTCTGGCTACTAGGCCCAAACCACAGGCTGCTTTTCTGCTCAATAAGTTGTTAACACACTGACCTCTAATCACATGCACCCACATGGTGAATTTCCTTTGCTTGTACTCGCAGCTGGCAAGAAATGTCCCCACACAATCAATGCGGCCACCAGGACTATGGACTTTTGTTGTAACATTTGCTAGCTGGGGCTGTCGAGGCAGTTTCATGAATGCTGCAAGAGACATTACAGTGATGTCTGCTCCTGTGTCAATCTTAAAGGCAACTCTGGCTCCCATTACAGTAAGAGTAATCCTCCAATCATCTTCTGAACCCGACCGTTCAACAACAGACCCCACAAAGGACACTTCTTGACCCTCCTGGTCGCTATCCACCTGCATCTCCTTAATATATTCAGTCTTACACACCACTTCAAAATGGCCCATCCTGTTACATTTTCTACATCTTTTGTCTTTAGCAGGGCATATGACACTCTGATTATGGGCACGATTGCACCATGTGCATCGGGCATGCTGCACCCATCCACTTCTAGGCCTATCTGTTGTCTTAGGTCTACCACTCACACTGTGCCTTTCACTAGCAGCTCTCCTGAACTGCTGCACTTCATCCACAATACTCTCAGACCTCAGATCAGCACTTTGCTTTTTCACCAGTTGACTCTGGCGGGCCATCCTAATAGCCCCATCTAATGTTAAATCAGACTCTAACTGTAGCTTCAGTGAGACTTCAGCATCTGCAATTCCTAGGACTATTCTGCCTCTGATTTGCTCCTTTTTAGCAACACCAAACTCACAGAATTCAGCTAGTTCATACAGGCTGCACACAAATGACTACACAGATTCTCCCACATGCTGAGCACGTTTGTGAAAACAAGCCCTCTCATGAATCACATTTCTTTTGGGCACAAAGTGGGCACTGAGTTTATTCATAACTATTTCAAATTCAAATTCTTCCCCTTCTTGGAAAGTAAAGGCATTGAACACTGGCTCCACATCTTTCCCCATAGAATATAAAAGAGAATTAACTTGTACTTCACCACTCTCCTTGTCCAGCTTGGAAGCAATCCTGAAGCGCTGTAACCGCTGACACCATGTGGGCCAAGCTGCAGGCTGAGAGAAATCAAAAGGCTCAGGTGGGTTAAACTTTGACATCGTCATCGATCAGGAAACAGAAGCGAGGCAAGAACTACTGATACCATGTCATGAGATGCAGGACACAGCAAAGATGGTACAACTCTATTTTATTGTAGAGTATGGAAACATACATCTGGTAGCATTGATCTCACCAAGTAACTGCGACACAGACAAACGGGCCTAAACCCCGCCCCCAATCTGGTGACATCACTTCCCACTCTCATCACAGTACATAATGTGCAGATAGTATGCCTAATACTCTGTTTACCTCCAGAAAGATCAATGAGGTCACTTGTGGGCCTCTACGCTAAATAAACAGGTTATTGGAGGTTGATACAAAAAAGGAGACCACTTTTGGAACTCAACTAAGAAAATCTCATTTTCTATTTTTTACTGTAGTATAAACATAATACTGTATTAGGATATGATAAAAAGACAATATATAGAAAGTAGTCTTTTAACTCCAAAATGTCCAAACTATGAACGGTGGAGATGCAGATAGCATATATACAATCTATGGGTGGATGTTGTTAAATGAGATTTACTTATTGCTTAAAACACATAGTTCCAAAGTTATGTAAATAGGACTTATAATAATGAACCTGTAACATATGGTATATGGAAAAAGCTAAATGAAATGTTATATGAGCCACATTTAATAGAAAGCTGATAACTTTATGTGGAATATATTTTCCCCTCATGGCATCTACTGGACCTACTTAGGAGGAGGGCTTAAATGTATATTCAGAGCAGGAACGTATGAACCTCTGTAAAATATAAGTGCTTATAGGTAATATAATAAATATGGCTAACTGACAACTTAACTAAATTAAACCTAGGACTATCTGGCTTACCTAACAGACCTCCTTATAAATATATAGAAGCCGTGCCACCTCGGCCAGCGGCAGCATTTTAACCCGTGACAATGGAAGGAGGTTCAATAGTGAAATAAAAAGAAAGTAATAATTAAGTGTACAGAAGTCTAAAATATGTTTGTAAGCGAACTACAAGACAACAACAACAAAATTGTTCTTTCTGGGACTGGGATACCTTTAACTGTATATATTATAGGAGCTAGGTATATTAACAGGCAGACCACATGTTAAACTATTAGATTGAACCACATATTTGAAGAAGTAAAGTCATAGATACATTCTCATTTGCAAACACAAATTTTTAAGCTAATTGTCTCAAAGTATTGTGTAACAGTAATTTAGGTTATTAGTGCAGGGAACATATAGTAACATAGGAACAGGTAGCTGCACGTCCATACATTATGACATAAACATATTCAATTGCAAACACTAATTCTTTAACTCATAATGTTCCTAAAGTATTGTGTTATACTGACTCAGGTTGTAAGTATAGGGAGCATATAATGTCAGCATATAAATAGGTAACTGCATATCTATAGGCTATGGTAAGAGCAAATTAGCCTTGGATATTAATTACCACCAGACATCAGGCATAATTGCCATTATTAGGATAAAGCTAGGCTATAGAGATGTGTCCCGAGAATATAATCATATTTGGCAGTACTGAGAAGGTAGTTTTGGCATAGATCATTTTCAAAACATATGTACTGCTTATGATCATGTATTGTTGGTAACTTATCCTATGCCAGTCTTGTAGTAATGTGGGACTATGCAGGGACCAAAACACCTTTTGCTGACTCTGCTAGTCCTTCCGACTGCGTTCTGACACAGGTCTGAGTCGAGGTCAGTATTCTGATGTCGGTGTGGGGCCCATAACAACATTGCAACTCTGACTCTGGGAATAGCTGTACTTGCTATCAGCTGGGAGATCATAGAGCTTTGGTTAGATTGACGTTCCTTAAAGAACTCCAAAATTGTTGGAACTGTATAGGTTTGTGGACCGAGGTTCCTCTTGCTATCTCTAATTTCCCCAGTTGTATGTCGTGGGAGGTTGATCATGGTCTGCAACAACTTTACGTGAACTTCTTGATCCCATGCCGTAATTGCTGCCACCGGCGAGAGCTCTACAATTGCCTGGGTTGCTGTGGTCCCTGGATCAGTCCCGATATCTATTCTCTCAGAACAGGCTTGCTTCCTGTCTTTACTGTTGGCAGTTGTAAGGAAGGCCTCGTTTTTAGTGTTTGGGACATCTGTCTGCCCCTGAGCGGCGTCGGACCTCATATCTTCACCTATTTTAACACTTGTCAAAGGCACCACATCAGGGGGTTCTCCCAGGATAGTTCCACGAGCAGTCAGCTGTGGAACGAGTGTTCAAGAATTTTCTTGACTGGGTAGGTTAGGGGTTTTACCGAAGCACCTATCAATTAACAGGTGGAGGTTCTGAAAATGTTCCCTCAGTATGCATAGTAGGGTTTCTTCCAGTATCTGTGCCTCCATTTGTAGTTGAGAATGTTACAGCTCTTAATAGCTGCTCTACCCAGATTGACTGGGGGGCTTAGGTAAGGCCTCAGGTACAAATGTACCGCCGCTGTAGGTCTCACCGTTCCGGTACCCTGAATGGGAAAGATAGGGGCCAATATAGTTTGAAGTGAACAGCAGAGGTAGCACAGTCACTTGCAATATAAACGGAGGTTGGATGGCGTCTCTATCTGTTGATATTCAGCGGATTAACCAACTTGTCATCCCAGCTACAAATTAAGTCGGCCCTCTAGGCCGCTGCCCAGAAGCTTCCCCCCTGCATATATTTTTATATGTAAATAAATACTGATATTTCCATGAGAACATAAGTCCAACTATTGCTATACATGGAACAGCAATAAATATTACATATTTCAAAAATATTCTACATCGAAACATTTGCATTATTTGCAAGTTTTAAAATTTCAATGGAAAATACAGTAGGTCTCAAAAATCTAATTTTTCCTCTTTTACACCTAGTTAAGCTGGGTGTAATTTTTTAGTTTTAAATTGACAGTGTATTAACGATTTGCGCTTTCATTGAAAACCTGGTATAAGTTATCGCTTAACTGATTCTAATACTTTCTATGGCACGTGAAAATCTTTCAGGCAGCTGGACCCCAATATTGAGGTATAACGCACCATCAGAATCAGTCGATAGACGAAATTGCTTCCGACACCATATTTATTGGTTTACGACCTTGTGCAAACCTGATTATGGCTCAGTGGAAGCAAACCCTTACTTGGTTTTGTTTTCTATGCAATTCTAAACTGCTTGAGTTAGTAAACATTATTTAATTACTTATACAATATAACAGGATAGTCTGGTTGATGATTGACAGAAGCAAAAGATACACAACCAAAGCAATATTAAAATATGACAGCTAATTCATTTTATATTGATGATGACTGCCTAATGTTTTTTTCCACTTAAGCTATAAAATCATTTTATGACATGTTTATAATTAAG